>NW_028318471.1:300000-500746 GCF_062004578.1 Staurois parvus
AAAATTACTTTTGAGATCACATTGATGTAATGAGTTTATTAAAGATTATATAAGACCAGGGGCGGACTATTTGGAAACTCGGGCACTGCCCGAGGGCCGGGGTCAATAGGGGGCCCCATGAGATGCCCCTGGTACCTTTTTTCATAGGCTTTTTTGAGTTTGGGCAAGGACACAGGGGCCCCATGATCCCCTATTGCCCGGGGGCCCCATGAGTTGTCAGTCTGCCCCTGTATAAGACATATGTGATTTAGTTTGGTTCTACTTTCAGCACTGGAAGACGTTTGGTTTAGATGTGCCCTAACACGGTTTTTGAGGCATATCGCAGTTTCTATGCCCTGGTCCTTCCCACTGCCACTATAACCGGCATGACAGCCGGGACTTGTTATGTATCACATGTTCAAATACCCGATAATCTGCAAATATCAATGAGCAAATACAATGTAACAATGGTTACACTTTATTTACTATTTCATTTATATGTAGATCACATTTGCGACCTTTATTTTGCATATGATATCAGAAAATTTGGGATAAAGGTCACAAATGTGATCTACATATAAAAGAAATAGTAAATACAGAGTAACCATTGTTACATTGTATTTGCTCATTGATATTTGCAGATTAAATGCATTTTAAAATACATTTTAGAAAAGTGTACTTAATGTATAACTAAAGGCAAAACTTTTTTTTTTAGTTTGTATACAGTGGAGATGGATTAGAACCCCTGTCAGTTTTTATTGCTATCTGTGCCTCTGTTAAGGAGATTCCTCCTCTCTATTTCTCCTGTTTACTATTATTATGGCAAGTAAAAGTAAGAAAATCCCAAATTTTGGGTTGTCCCCAAAAAAGTAATAGAGGGGAAATTGTCCAATGAGGATACTAGTTCTGGTGACCTGGGTATCCTCAAGAAATTCCCATAATTTGCTGGGATTTCCACTCCTGTTTGGCTATGGGACAGGCAGTGAAGGGAAATCTCCACAATGGGACACAGATGGTGAAAAAAAATCTGACAGGGATTATAACCCTGGTTTACTCTATCCAAAATGAAAAAAAAAAATTGCCTAAAGTTCTACTTTAATTGAACCCTTATTAACCATTAGTTAACTCCACTAACCCCTACTTCTCCTCTACCCTTAGCTATTACATTTCTGCTTTTTTATTTTTCAAAATTTTTTACCATTATTATTTAAACCATTTTTTTCACATAATGTGCAAAATTAGAAAAAAAAACACTTTTTATCTATAAATAACTTTGCAATTAAGCTTTTTGTTTTCATTTCGGATTTTGGATATAGTAAGGGAGGGTTATAACCCATGTCAGTTTTTGATTTCCACTGATGTCCCATTGGGCAGATTTCACTTCACTTTCTGTTCCATAGCCCAAACAGGAAGTGAGAGGAAATCTCTGAAAATTAACCTCCTCGGCGGTATGATTCTTTCCGATTTTTTGTGCTGAAAGCGGTACCATTTTTTTGCATGGAAATATGTAGTTTTTTATTGTAAGCTGTAATTTTTAGGAATAACTCACTGAAATCTGTCCGAACAAGAGTCTAGTAAACATTCCGGGTATGATAAAACTTGAAACACGAAATCATAAATTATAATTTAATAAATAATCATAAAAAATAATAATATAATAATAATAATAATACATTTAATTCAATAATATAATCAAACCGAAAACACTGAAATTTGAAATACAGAGGCAAATTCGCACATCGCTGAGCAAAGTCGCAAAATCGTTTTCAGTGTCTGATGACGAATTTCCCCCACGAATCATTATCACTCAATTCTGCAATTGGTTCTGATTTACTATCGCTGTTCTAAAACCGCTTTTGACATAAAGGGACGCTTTTTGGACGCCATGGACATTTCTAAGTTTCCAGGCAGAAAGAACAGTCAAAATGCAGGCAGGGCGCCGGACAAAGCAGTAGGGACAAAATATATGTGAAATGCATTGAAACAGCAATGACAGCAAAAATGACATTTTTTAAAAATTTCAAAGTTCCGGCGTCCGTACGTCCCAATGTCACAGGGACCGGAACACAGAAGCCGGATGCCGGCATCGGCCGGAGGAGATGGCCGGGGACACTGCAGGGGACACATCGCGGGAGCGAAGGACAAGGTAAGTGCTGCAGGGATCCCCTGAGCAACGCCGCATGGTAAGCCCGAGTGTAGCTCGGGGTTACCGCTCTTGGTACTGAAATGTTACCCCGAGCTACACTCGGGAATGCCGATAAGGAGGTTAAGGGAATCTCTTGGTGTCTGTCAAGTGTCCCCATTGGAAGATTTCCCTTCTATTACTGTTCTGGGGACAACCCAAAATGTGGGATTTTCTTTCATTTTTGCTTTCAGTGATAATGGTAAACATGTATAGATAAAAGTGCAGCGCTAGTAAAATAACTAATAAAATGATATAATACGACAATAAAAGTTCATAAATAATCAGTATTAATGAATAATCCCCGCTGTAGCAGAATTCAAATGCTTGTGCTTGGAAGTAACGGTAAAATTACGCACTCACCAGAAGCACATGGGATATGGTGAGTGCGCAATCTTACCGTTATTTCCAAGCACAAGCATTTGAATTCTGCTACAGTGGGGATCATTCATTAATACTGATTATTTATGAACCTTTATTGTCGTATTATATCATTTTATTAGTTATTTTACTAGCGCTGTACTTTTATCTATACAGTTTTATTGAGGTTTATATGGTGACCTCTAGTGCTACAGCTGCTATAACAAGACAGCTCACTTTGTCTTATCACTTACTCGATAATGGTAAACAGGACCAATAGGATGAATCTCATTAACAGGGGCAGAGGTAGCAATAAAAACCTGACAGGTATCCTAATCTATCTCCACTATCTGAAACAAAAAAAGTTTTGTGTTTAGTTATACTTTAAGCCTAGGTTTACACTTGTGCGGTCCACGTTTGCACGGGCATGGCAGCCTATTCTTTTGAATGGTCTGCTGTGCCCCCGTTTCACACAGAAAAAATATGCATGCACTTTTTTAAAAAAATGCAGTCGAGGAGAAATCGCATGGTGCTTTTAACCATGCGATTACCCTGCAGTTCCCGCACCTGCAAACGCACTGTGAGTTGAGATGTATGGAGGTGCCATTAAGAATGAATGGCACCCCTGTGTGTCTTGTAAGAGCAGCGCAGTTTGGCTGTGGGTGGTTGCGGGGGCGGGGACAGCTGCGATTCCCACACCTGCAACAATGTGGGAAGGTCGAACCAAGGGTATGAATAACACTGATCTCACTGATTACATATTTTTGTTATAGACTGCATAGAAAATAAAATAATTTTTGCAAGATAATATTGCCAAAAGAAATACTTGATTGTCCAAAATAAAGAATGTATGCATTACTTGATTATCTTTAAATATATCGTATGACAAAGTAATACCAAATTTAAAAAATTATGAAAAAAATGTATCACCAAATAAAGAGGCCATAGTGGAAATGTATAATTGCTTTGGTCCATAAAGAGTGAACAGGTATTACACCTAAAGTGGTTACATTTTTACATAATTTCATTGGTCAAGCTTGGAGAAAGGTAAGTAGGTACAGTCAGGTCCATAAATATTGGGACATGGACACAATTCTAACATTTTTGGCTCTATACACCACCACAATGGATTTGAAATGAAACAAACAAGATGTGCTTTGACTGCAGACTGTCATCTTTAATTTGAGGGTATTTACATCCAAATCAGGTGAACGGTGTAGGAGTTACAACAGTTTGCATATGTGCCTCCCACTTGTTAAGGGACCAAAAGTAATGGGACAGAATAATAATCATAAATCAAACTTTCACTTTTTAATACTTGGTTGCAAATCCTTTGCAGTCAATTACAGCCTGAAGTCTGGAACGCATAGACATCACCAGACGCTGGGTTTCATCCCTGGTGATGCTCTGCCAGGCCTCTACTGCAACTGTCTTCAGTTCCTGCTTGTTCTTGGGGCATTTTCCCTTCAGTTTTGTCTTCAGCAAGTGAAATGCATGCTCAATCGGATTCAGGTCAGGTGATTGACTTGGCCATTGCATAACATTCCACTTCTTTCCCTTAAAAAACTCTTTGGTTGCTTTTGCAGTCTGCTTTGGGTCATTGTCCATCTGCACTGTGAAGCGGCGTCCAATGAGTTGTGAAGCATTTGGCTGAATATGAGCAGATAATATTCCCGAAACACTTCACAATTCATCCTGCTGCTTCTGTCAGCAGTCACATCATCAATAAATACAAGAGAAGCAGTTCCATTGGCAGCCATACATGCCCACGCCATGACACTACCACCACCATGCTTCACTGATGAGGTGGTATGCTTAGGATCATGAGCAGTTCCTTTCCTTCTCCATACTCTTCTCTTCCCATCACTCTGGTACAAGTTGATCTCGGTCTCATCTGTCCATAGGATGTTGTTCCAGAACTGTGAAGGCTTTTTTAGATGTCGTTTGGCAAACTCTAATCTGGCCTTCCTGTTTTTGAGGCTCACCAATGGTTTACATCTTGTGGTGAACCCTCTGTATTCACTCTGGTGAAGTCTTCTCTTGATTGGTGACTTTGACACACATACACCTACCTCCTGGAGAGTGTTCTTGATCTGGCCAACTGTTGTGAAGGGTGTTTTCTTTACCAGGGAAAGAATTCTTCACTCATCCACCACAGTTGTTTTCCGTGGTCTTCCGGGTCTTTTGGTGTTGCTGAGCTCACCGGTGCGTTCCTTCTTTTTAGGAATGTTCCAAACAGTTGTTTTGGCCATGCCTAATGTTTTTGCTATCTCTCTGATGGGTTTGTTTTGTTTTTCAGCCTAATGATGGCTTGCTTCACTGATAGTGACAGCTCTTTGGATCTCATCTTGAGAGTTGACAGCAACAGATTCCAAATGCAAATAGCACACTTGAAATTAACTCTGGACCTTTTATCTGCTCATTGTAATTGGGATAATGAGAGAATAACACACACCTGGCCATGGAACAGCTGAGAAGCCAATTGTCCCATTACTTTTGGTCCCTTAACAAGTGGAAGGCATATATGCAAAGTGTTGTAATTCCTACACCGTTCACCTGATTTGGTTGTAAATATCCTCAAATTAAAGCTGACAGTCCGCAGTTAAAGCACATCTTGTTTGTTTCATTTCAAATCCATTGTGGTGGTGTATAGAGCCAAAAATGTTAGAATTGTGTTGATATCCCAATATTTATAGACCTGACTGTATATTTCATACCTGTGGGATCCCTGTGGATGCTGGAAATTGCTGTGGTAGGCACCACTATTACACTGATCTCCTCTAGCTTCCGGGTCCTGTTCCGATTGGCTGTTCTGCTGCACTGTGAACACAGAAAGTCGCTTTCTCGACATAGGCAGCAGTCAGAGGACACTTCCATTTTCTCAATGAATGCAAATCATTCTCTGATTGGACAAGGTGGAGATTGTGATGTCACCACCCTGCCTCTGCACCTGGTCTAATTCAGTGAGATCCAACTTCCACAGGGATCCTACAGGTATGGCACATAAATATTTACATTGGTCCAAGCTGGAGCAATGTAAAAATTGGCATAGCTGAACCCCAACTTTAAAGGAGGAAACACTGGGGCTGTCTTCTTCATCCTTGCTTCACTACTTCACTGGCCTAGGCTAGATATGCACCCTCCAAACAAGAAAACTGACTACTAGTGAAGTCAGGATAGAAATGACACAACTTGTTCCTGTAAAATCCAAGTTGGCAAGAGCAACTCCCATAGAGAGAAAATCAACTGATTCCCTTATCCATGCTAATGACTGAATGGGGGAATGTCCAGCTATTGTATTGTATTCAGACAGCCCCAGTACCCGTAGCTGTCTGAATACCCCAAAAGTGACTGCAACTGCTGGAACGCAGTCACTGTTCAGCCCATCATTTTCCACTCAGCTCAGTGGATTTTTTATTTGAAATTTATCAAGTCAGGTGACTTGCGGGGCCACTCATGAACCATGTATGGGACCCATTACAGTCCTGTGCTGAAGCATAATCCACACCAAGAGTTACTTTGTTACATTACAGGACAGATCACTTATTCAGATACGACTGAGCCTGGGGTGACTGACCAGTCAAGAAGACGAATCCTCATCTTCTCACACATGGACGGGAACTGGAAAGACATAGCAAAGACATACAATCACAATCCATAGACAGTACTCCAAGACAGTCATCACACTGCTATTACAGGAAGGGGGCCTCACCCGTATGGGTAACGTGATGCTCTGGCTCCATTGAGGGTTGGCGTTCTTTTCCAGAATCTTGCTGCATAACTGGGAATAAAAGATACAGTAATTATTAAAGTGGACCTGTCACAAAAATTCACATCTGCATCAGTAAGGGACCTGTTAAAAATACTAAATCACATTGTCATTTTGAGAGATCCTCTTGTCAGAAAAGAAAGCTGCTGATCACCAGCCTAGGCAGCCTAGATCACATGATCTCTGATCACCAATCATAGAGACTGAAAAGAGTCTTTATTTTTCAGTCAGCAGTAAATTAATAGGGGACCAAAAGTTGTCTGCCATCTACATACAAACTTTACACACAACAAAGATGATATACTTTAAGTCATTCAGGAGCTTTTACATATATATACACTATATTGCCAAATGTATTGTGGCATCCCTCCAAATCATTGGATTCAGGTGTTCCAATCCCCTCCATGGCCACAGGTGTATAAAATCAAGCCCCTAGGCATGCAGACTGCTTCTACAAACATTGGTGAAAGAATGGGTCGCTCTCAGGAGCTCAGTGACTCCAAGCGTGGTCCCGTGATAGGTTGTCACCTGTGCAATAAGTCCATCTGTGACATTTCCTGGCTACTAAATATTCCACGCTCAACTGTTAGTGGGATTATAACAAAGTGGAAGAAACTGGGAACAACAGCAGCTCAGCCACCAAGTGGTAGGCCAAAAAGACAGAGCGGGGTCAGCGCATGCTGAAGCACAGAGAAGCCACCAACTGTCTGCAGAGCCAATAGCTAAAGACCTCCAAACTTGGTGTGACCTTCAGATTAGCACAACAACAGTGTGTAGAGAGCTTCATGGAATGGGTTTCCATGGTGGAGCAGCTGCATCCAAGCCTTACATCACCAAGTGCAATGCAAAGCGTCCAGTGCAGTGCTGTAAAGCACACCGCCACTGGACTCTAGAGCAGTGGAGACATGTTCTCTTGAGTGATAAATCACGCTTTTCTTTCCAGCAATCTGATGGATGTTTCTGGGTTTGGCAGTTGCAAGGAGAACAGTACTTGCCTGACTGCATTGTGCCAAGTGTAAAGTTTGGCGGAGGGGGATTACGGTGTGGGGTTGATTTTCAGGGGTTGGGCTTGGCCCCCTAGTTCCAGTGAAGGGAACTCTTAAGGTGTCAGCATACGAAGACATTTTGGACAATTTCCTGCCCCCAACTTAGTGGGAAGAGTTTGGGGATGGCCCCTTCCTGTTCCAACATGACTGCGCACCAGTGCACAAAGCAAGGTCCATAAAGACATGGAGGAGCCAGTTTGGGGTGGAGGAACTTGACTGGCCTGCACAGAGTCCTGACCTCAACCCCATAGAACACCTTTGGGATGAATTAGAACGGAGACTGCGAGCCAGGCCTCCTCCCCCGACATCAGTGCCTGACTTCACAAATGTGCTTCTGGAAGAATGGTCCAACCTTCCCATAGACACCCTCCTAAACCTTGTGGACGGCCTTCCCAGAAGAGTTGAAGCTGTTATAGCTGCAAAGGGCGGGGCCAACTCAATATTGAACCCTACGGACTAAGACTGGGATGCCATGAAAGTTCATGTGCGTGTAAAAGT
Organism: Staurois parvus; assembly: GCF_062004578.1. Taxonomy (NCBI): domain Eukaryota; kingdom Metazoa; phylum Chordata; class Amphibia; order Anura; family Ranidae; genus Staurois; species Staurois parvus. Next base: position 307,835 of record NW_028318471.1, read on the forward strand.
AGGCATCCCAATACGTTCAGCAATATAGTATAGTGTGAATGTGTATATATATATATATATATATATATATATATATATATACACACATATACACATACATATACACACACACATTGCAGACCTTCACATAAGCCTCCAAGGATTATATTTATGTCTTAAAATTTCACACACCAAACTGGAATACTCCTGATCACTCCATCAGTTGTAATGGTGGCCATACACACTTCGATTTTATTATCCAGCTGATGTGTAATTAGATAAAAGTGATAAAATTGGCAAATAATTGAGTAGCCATAACTTCCCTTATGAATGATCTAGACCAGTGGTTCTTAACCTTGTTGGAGGTACTGAACCCCACCAGTTTCATATGCGCATTCACCGAACCCTTCTTAATTGGAAAAATAAAATATGATTTTTAAAATTCAAAGCATAGGTATATATTTATACATAGGTGCACAAAATGAACAAAACCGTTAAGAACAAAGAACAAAACCATTAAAACATGATTTTCACACAAAAACAAAAACATAATAATGAATATTTACTGCACGAATCATATGAGTCGGGTGTGGGTCTTCACCTCCGCCGAACCCGCGAGACTGACTCACCGAACCCCTGGGGTTCGATCGAACACAGGTTAAGAACCACTGATCTAGACTAAACCCAGATCCTCCTCTTCTCTGGTTCCCCACTGGTGCTACTGGGTCCTCTACCCCGCCATGTGCCCACCATAGCAAGCCGCATGCTATGGGGGCACTTACATCCTCACTCCTGATCCAGTGACACACAGAGAGCAGCTCTGTCCTGCCCCACTCCCTCCTCACTGGCTGTGATTGACAGTAGTGGAGGCCAATAGTCTCTGAGCCAATGAGGAGAGAGAGAGCCAAGAGAGTCACTGCTCTTGTGCACATTGCTGGATCGAGATTCGGCTCAGGTACATATAAGGGGGAGCTGGGGGGGGGGGGGGAGTGAGAGCTGCATCCTGAAGGTTTTTTACTGTAATGCAGAGAATTAATTAGGGAAAAAAAACCTTCAGCCATTAGAACCACTTTTAGTCCTCATGTACACGGGACGTTTTTACAGCGGCTGTTTTTGACTTTTGATGTTTTTTGTACAGCTAGTACACCCCCCAGCATGTTATCCTATGTGTCCATACACACACAGACTGGAATCAATGTTTTTTGGCTGGAAAAAACCCCAGGACTAGTGGGTTTCTAGAGCAGTTTTTTAGCTGTAAAAATGCTCTAACGCTGAAAAACGCAGTAAAATGTGGTAAAACACCAGCGTTTTTGGACTTTTTTTGACCAAAAAAAAGCATTTTTTTTGGTAAAAAAAAAACCCGCTGAGAAACACAAATGCAGGAAAATGCCGCTAAACGCTAATGCACAAACGCTAAAAAGAGCTGAAAAACTCACGTTTTTAACATGACTTTAAATGTCCTGTGTGTATGAGGACTCGCAGCAGAAAGAAAAAAAATGTCAGTTACTGATCACACTGATCTACTGCAGTACTGCTAACTGGTGACAGATAAAAAGCAACAGCACACAGACTGGAATCAGCGCCATCTCATGGTGTGAATTGTTACTGTAGTTATGTCATGAAAGGCAACAGTGCCCAATAATTAGTATTAATAACAGTGAGGACATAAGAAGTATTATCAATAAAAAGAAATAAAGGCTGAATCAATTTATAACAGGGCAGGGGGGTGCTCAATGGAAGGGGTAGTTTATTGATGGGAACAATATAAATTATAACTCGCATCACTAACCTACTGACATATCGGCATGGATGTCACTCCACTTCCTCAAACTCAATCTTTCCAAAACTGAGCTCATACTATTCCCCCCAGCCCGTGCCCCCTCCCCTGACTTCTCCATCAAGATCAATAATACAACCATCAGTCCCTCCCCTCATGCCAGGGTACTAGGTGTAATCCTAGACTCCCATCTGTCCTTTCAGTCCCAAATCCAATCACTGTCCAAATTATGTAGACTTCACCTCCGCAACATCTCCAAGATACGGCCATTCCTAACCTCGGAAACCACTAAGCAACTTATTCACTCCCTTGTTATCTCTCGCCTTGACTATTGTAACTCCCTCCTCATTGGCCGACCTCATCGCAGGCTATCCCCTCTTCAGTCTATCATGAATGCTGCTGCCAGACTCATCCACCTTACTGAACGTTCTGTATCAGCCACCCCTCTCTGCCAATCCCTCCACTGGCTTCCCATTGCCCAACAGATAAAATTCAAAACACTAACAATATTGTATAAAGCCATTTATAACTCTGCCCCAAATTACATCACCGATCTTGTCTCTAAATATCACCCAAACTGTACTCTTCGCTCCTCTCAAGACCTCCTACTCTCTAGCTCCCTTGTCTCCTCCTCCCCCCATGCTCATCTCCAGGAATTCTCCAGAGCTTCCCCCATCCTCTGCAACTCTATACCCCAATCTATCAGACTAACGCCTACTCTGCTCACTTTTAGGCGATCTCTGAAAACCTATCTCTTCAGGGAAGCCTATCCTGCCCTCAGCTAATACTGGAATCTTCTACTCTTCCTATCAGCCCATCCCCCACAGTTACAGTACTACCTTTTGTACCACTAGCCCCTCCCTCCTAGATTGTAAGCTCCCAGGATCAGGCCCTCCTACCCCTCTTGTATTGAACTGTATTGTTACTGTATTGTCTCCTGTTATATTGTAAAGCGCTGAGCAAACTGTTGGCGCCATAAATCCTGTATAATAATAATAATAAAACATCCCACTATTCAGCCCTGTTATCCAGAACAGGAGATTTATGATTTGGGCAGCTGTGGACGTTCTGTACTGTCATACTCCTCTGACGTCTGTCAGCTGTACTCCTCCGACCTCTGTCATCAACTCACCCACAGAATTGCTGTTTACTGGAAAAGTCCACTGCCATGACTACGAGTACTGATCAATTCAATTGTTCCATGGTCAAAGATTCTAAGATGACAGATTTTCCCCATTCTAATACTCGGATGAAAGTCCCCTGAATTGTCTGATCATATCTACGTGTTTGATGTGGAGATTTGTAACCTACTGACTTGCTCCTGGGATATTTGTATTAATGAGCAGATGTAACCAATGCTCAAGTAACCGTTGAGTGTACATGCTACAAAGTTGGAGTTCTGACATTTCTGCAGTATTTGAGACCAGTATGATATAAGCTGACATGCATCTTAAATATATTATTTCCGATTTCTTTTCTCCTTCCCTTCAATCTTGGACAGTTGTACTGGCTCCTCTCCTGGACTGAAATGGCTTACTCTGATTTCACTGTACACTGTGACCTTCTCACAATGTGCTTTAGAAGCAGAAAGTCAGATACAGCCCAGCTCATTTCCTGGCTGGAGGACACCCATCATCAACTAGTCCTTGCCTCCCAAGCCTGACTGTCCCAGTCCCAAAGCCTGTTTGAATAATGGAGGCTCACCATCACATGTGGACGTTACCTAGGGTGGTCTACATGCAAATGAAGTCTGTCTAGAACACTCACTTCAACCTCTTTAACATAACATCACAGTAAGGAAATGGTGAGGAAATAGCCGCCCCAACAATGAAAACCCAATTCAATTTCACTTACAGTTTTTCCTGCAAAACCCACTTCTACAAACGGGTCTACCAGGTTCTTCTTGTTACTGTCCATGCCGAAGATCTGCTTGACGTTATCAAGGACAGCATCATCCACTGAGACAGAGATAGATGGGTTACCATTGACTGTAGAGTATGAACCACTTGCCATGTCTACGTTCCTGCTATCACTTACTCTGTGGCAGATCCTCTGCACGGAACACCCGGAGAGTCAGGTGAGCTCCACGAAGGGCCACCCCAGCCGGCCTCAACAAGTTCCCTTCAATATCTTCCTTGTCTTCTACAGTTTCCTTCTTCTCCACCTGCAAGTATAAGAAGTCCCATTACTCTACAAAGAATAACCCTCCATCCTAATACTCCTTCTGAGCAGATCATCACAAGTATCTTAAATAGTCCAAATTTTTTTGAAGACATAGAACACAATGGGAACATTATAGATGCTCTGCTCATAAAGGTCTCCAGCTGATTTCATGCACATGTGGTCAAAGATTGTTGACCCCAGCCCTTAGCAGTAAGGCTGAGGGAGATTCCCAGGTTGCCTTGTCACAACACCTAGCCCTATACATATAGATTACTCTTCACTGGTCAGGTTGACTATGATACATTACTCACCGGACATTCATCCCCAGGGCCCAGCACAAACAGGCTGACCTTCAGATAACCTTTTGCCCCAGCAGAGAAGTCCTCTGGATCGGACAGTAACAACCACTTTTTCAGGAAAGCGTGTTCTGAAACATAAGAGACAGGTTATATGACCCGGGTGGAATTCTTTCTGAGGGAATCTATAGAGCCCTACATTCAAGGTTCTAAGAACAATAAAATTATTGATATAAGGTTGACTTCCCGTGATTTATATAGTACTAGCTGGACTTTCTGACATTAGCCTAGACCAGGGGAAGGCAACCTTGGCACTCCAGCTTTGCTGAAACTACAAATCCCATCACCCCCTTCTCTTGGGAGTCATGCCTATGGCTCTGGGTCTTACATAGCTTCTGGAGAATTAAGTTCCACAACAGATGGAGTGCTGAGGCTGCCTACCACTAGCCCAGACCAGTATTTCTCAACCTTTTTTCGGTCATGGCACCCTTCACATGTCAGAGGTTATCCTTCGCATCAAAGGTCCCTTGTCACATTAAAGCCCCCCTTCACATCAGAGGTCCCCTGTCATATCAAAGCCTCTCTTCTCATCAAAGCCCCCCCATAACATCAAAGGTTCCACCATCACATCTGAGGTCCCCCATCAAATCAGATGTCCTCTATCACATCAGAGGTTCGCATCACATAAGAGTCCCCCTTTACATCAGATGCCCTCCATCACATCAGAGGTCCCCCACCACATCAAAGCCTCTTTCACATCATATGTTCTCCATCACATCAGAGGTCCCCATGACATTAGAGCCCTCCACTTCACATCAGACTCTCTTTCATGTCAGAGAACCCACATCATATCAGAGGTCCTCCTTTCATGTCAGAGTTCCCCCAGTCACATAGGACCCCCATCACATAACCCCCAAGCACACAGTCCCCTTTTCAAATGAGATGTCTTCAATCACTTCAGAAGTCCCCTGTAACATTAGACTCCCCTTTCACGTCAAGAGAACCCACATCATGTCAGAGATCTTCCAACGTATCCAACATCTACCATTATGTCAAAAGCCCCCCCTTTATGCCAGAGTTTCCCCAGTCACACAGCCCCCCAACCCCCCCCCCCCCAAGCACAAAGCCCCCTCTTCACATGAAAGTTCCACCTTTTGGCTCCAGCTGTGAAGCAGAGGGTGAAAAGTGGTGGGATGTCCGGACGAAGCGGACTTCTGTCTTGTCTAGAATGCTGGGTACAGCCCTGCATACCCCCTGCCCTGGATCAGACTCATTGCATTATACATTGCCATGGTGCAAGAAAGCTGGTTGCCATCGCACCAAATAAATCCCGGCCCTAGAGTGTCATTGGTTAGTGTGATGGTGGTGGCTGGCTGGCCCTTACCATGGCAACTCATGACGCCGATCCAGTGCAAACTGGCTCCCATGCCCAGGTGCTATCTGGGTACCTTTGTGGTGCAGTGGCACCCTGGTTAAGAAACACTGGCCTAGATAATCCTCTACAATAATTGTTTTGTTGAAAAATTTCATCTGTTATGAATTTTAGATCTAATCTTAGTGATATTATTTTTCCGCTTTCTGAGACTTTGTCGGAAAGATTTCCCCTTTTTCCGGTCCTGGTGATAACACCGTAAGCTGGGAACATTTTTCATGATTGATTGGAATGTAGTAATGATGCAGTCATCTATAAATATCTCTATATGCAAGCTATACAAAGCAATCTGAGACGTTGAGCTGCCGAACTCTTTTATAAAATTGTACCTGCTCTTACCAACTGATCTAGTTCAAACTTTTATTGGTCACTATTCTAGTGCATGATGTTCCTGATTGGTTGCCGATATGATTTTCCCAACGCTTTTACACACTAACAATGCTGTTCCTCTAAACACAGGCAGAGGGCGCCCTTGTTTTATCATTTTCTATCTACAGAGGGGACACTTTATTAGGCACCTCTGTCTGTTATGTCTGATAGCGAGTAGGACTCCCTTTCCCTTCGGTCTTCAGAGACGGCCTTTTGCTCAACACTGCTGTAAAGTGATGTTATTGGAGAAGTTTGGCATTTCTCCTTCAACCTTTCCCATTAAAGAGGGCCTTCACCCATGAAAAGCACTTCTTCTCCTAATCCTTCCCCCTCCCCTCTTAAAGGGTAACTCCTTTTGTTAGGGGAGAAAAATGGCAAATAAAAAAATAATATAGCATATACAATTACTACGCAAGTTATACTGTAATTTAATTTTATTAAAAATGGCCTTTTCTTTTCGAACTGCAGCGCTGGAGGTGTTCTCTACACAGATGGTGTACAGAACATCCCCCAGAAATGTTATTTCCTGCTTGTGTGATTGGCTCACCGATTTTCTGAGAAGTCTGCACTAAGGTACAAGTCAAATTACTGGCATCCCCTGCAACAAAATCTCATTTTTGGTGAGATACTCCATCTGTCCTTTCACCCCCAAATCCAATCACTGTCCAAATCTTGTAGACTTCACCTCCGCAACATCTCCAAGATATGCCCGTTCCTAACCTCGGAAACCACTAAGCTACTTATTCACCCCCTTGTTATATCACGCCTTGACTATTGTAACTCCCTCCTCATTGGCTGACCTCATCGCAGGCTATCCCCTCTTCAGTCAATCATGAATGTTGCTGCCAGAGGGGGCGGACTGACAACTCATGGGGCCCCCGGGCAATAGGGGATCATGGGGCCCCTGTGTCCTTGCCCAAACTCAAAAAAGCCTATAGAAAAGGTACCAGGGGCATCTCCCCTACTGACCCCGGGCCTTCGGGCAGTGCCCGAGTTTCCAAATGGTCAGTCCGCCACTGTGCCAGACTCATCCACCTTACTAACCGTTCCATATCTGCCATCCCTCTCTGCGAATCCATCGACTGGCTTCCCATTGGCCAATGAATAAAATTCAAAGCACTAACAGTAACATATAAAGCCATTTATAACTGCCCCAAATTACATATCCAATCTTGTCTCCAAATATCACCCAAACCGTACTCTCCGCTCCTCCTCCAACAACCTCCTACTCTCTAGCAGCTAATAATGGAATCTTCTACTCCTCGTACCAGTCCATCCCCCACAGTTACTACCTTTTGTACAACCAGCCCCTCCCTCTTAGATTGTAAGCTCCCAGGATCAGGCCCTCCTATCCCTCTTGTATTGAACTGTATTGTTGCTGTATTGTCTCCCGTTATATTGTAAAGCGCTGAGCAAACTGTTGTCACTATATAAATCCTGTATAATAATAATAATAATAATAAAAGTGAAAACACGTCTATAGGGATCCAGACGCTGCCACTTTCCTCATTAGAGCCCTGCAGGTGCAGCTGCTGATTGATATTTATAAAGTCACTCCCATACAGATTCACTCTGCACATGGACACGGAAAAACAAATAGCTATTTCTTCAGAAGAAAACAAAAAGGTAGGAATCTGCAACAAAGTTTATTTATTTATTTCAGGTACTTATATAGCGCCATCAATTTACGCAACGCTTTACATATATATAATGTACATTCACATCAGTCCCTAACCCTCAAGGGGTGTACAATCTAAGGTCCCTAACTCACATTCATACATACACATACTAGGGCCAATTTAGACAGGAGCCAATTCACCTACCAGCATGTCTTTGGAGTGTGAGAGGAAACCGGAGGAAACCCACACAGGCACAGGGAGAACATGCAAACTCCAGGCAGGTAGGTGGTGCCGTGGCTGGGATTCGAACCAACAATCCTAGAACTGCCAGGCAGAAGTGCTAACCATTTAGCCACTGTGTAATGTACGTAGATCACTCAGAGAGGAATGTTTTTTTTTCTCAGCAAAAGTGGAGTTACTCTTTAAGCAATTTGAACAAAACATTTTTTAATAATAAATACTTTTTTTCTTTTGCTTCCACTATCGCCTTCTAGGCAAGGATGACGTGTGCTGCAATATCTGGGCACAGTCTCTATAGGACCTGGCGAAGTCTGGCAGCGTGTTCTGGGAAAGAGGTTGGTGTGAAAGTCATGCGCTCAGCCAGTTACAGTGGATATGTATTCTAACAATTAACTCCTTTTATTTGCTTATTTACTATTTTGGTCAGTCACAGAATCTCCCAGAAGTGAATCCACCCCTCACATTTTTGTAAATGTTTTATTATATCTTTTCATGTGACAACACTGAAGAAATGACACTTTGCTACAATGTGACGTACAGCTTGTATAACATGTAAATTTGCTGTCCCCTCAAAATAACTCAACACACCATTAATGTCTAAACCACTGGCAACAAAAAACCCCTAAGTGACAATGTCCAAACTGAGCCCAATTAGCCATTTTCCCTCCCCGGTGTCATGTGGCTCCTTAGTGTTACAAGGTCTCAGGTGTGAATGGGGAGCGGGTGTGTTAAATGTGGTGTTATCGCTCTCAATCTCATACTGGTCACTGGAAGTTCAACATGGCACCTCATGGCAAAGAACTCTGAGGATCTGAAAAAAAGAATTGTTGCTCTACATAAAGATGGCCTAGGCTATAATAAGATTTCCAAGACCCTGAAACTGAGCTGCAGCACGGTGGCCAAGACCATACAGCGGTTTAACAGGACAGGTTCCACTCAGAACAGGCCTCGCCATGGTCGACCAAAGGAGTTGAGTGCACGTGCTCAGCGTCATATCCAGAGGATGTCTTTGGGAAATAAATGTATGAGTGCTGCCAGCATTGCTGCAGAGGTTGAAGGGGTGGGGGGTCAGTGAGCATGTCAGTGCTCAGACCATATGCCGCACACTGCATCAAATGGGTCTGCATGGCTGTTGTCCCAGAAGGAAGCCTCTTCTAAAGATGATGCACAAGAAAGCTGCAAACAGTTTGCTGAAGACAAGCAGACTAAGGACATGGATTACTGAAACCATGTCCTGTGGTCTGTTGACACCAAGATCAACTTACATGGTTCAGATGGTGTCAAGCGTGTGTGGCGGCAACCAGGTGAGGAGTACAAAGACAAGTGTGTCTTGCCTACAGTCAAGCATGGTGGTGGGAGTGTCATGGTCTGGGGCTGCATGAGTGCTGCCGGCACTGGGGAGCTACAGTTCATTGAGGGAACCATGAATGACAACATGTACAGTGACTTACTGAATCAGAGCATGATCCCCTCCCTTCGGAGATTGGGGCGCAGGGCAGTGTTCCAACATGATAATGACCAAAAACACACCTCCAAGACCACCACTGCCTTGCTAAAGAAGCTGAGAGAGGGTTAAGGCAGTGCTGGAAAATAATGGCGGCCACACAAAATATTGACACTTTGGGCCCATATTGGACCTTGTCACTTAGGGGTGGACTCACTTTTGTTGCCAGCAGTTTAGACATTAATGGTTGTGTGTTGAGTTATTTTGAGGGGACAGCAAATTTACATGTTATACAGTGGGGCAAAAAAGTATTTAGTCAGCCACCAATTGTGCAAGTTCTCCCACTTAAAAAGATGAGAGAGGCCTGTAATTGGCATCATAGGTAGACATCAACTATGAGAGACAAAATGAGAAAACAAATCCAGACAATCACATTGGCTGATTTGGAAAGAATTATGCAATTATTTTCCAATTATGGTGGAAAATAAGTATTTGGTCACCTACAAACAAGCAAGATTTCACAGAATCAAATATTTACAAAAATGTGAGGGGTGGACTCACTTCTGTGAAATACTATATATACAGTCAGGTCCATAAATATTGGGACATCAACACAATTCTAACATTTTTGGCTCTATACACCACCACAATGGATTTGAAATGAAACGAGCAAGATGTGCTTTAACTGCAGACTGTCAGCTTTAATTTGAGGGTATTTACATCCAAATCAGGTGAACAGTGTAGGAATTACAACACTTTGCATATGTGCCTCCCACTTGTTAAGGGACCAAAAGTAATGGGACAGAATAATAATCATAAATCAAACTTTCACTTTTTAATACTTGGTCGAAAAATCTTTTGCAGTCAATTACAGCCTGAAGTCTGGAACGCATAGACATCACCAGACGCTGGGTTTCATCCCTGGTGATGCTCTGCCAGGCCTCTACTGCAACTGTCTTCAGTTCCTGCTTGTTCTTGGGGCATTTTCCCTTCAGTTTTGTCTTCAGCAAGTGAAATGCATGCTCAATTGGATTCAGGTCAGGTGATAGACTTGGACATTGCATAACATTCCACTTCTTTCCCTTAAAAAACTCTTTGGTTGCTTTTGCAGTCTGCTTTGGGTCAATGTCCATCTGCACTGTGAAGCGGCACCCAATGAGTTCTGAAGCATTTGGCTGAATATGAGCAGATAATATTGCCCGAAACACTTCAGAATTCATCCTGCTGCTTTTGTCAGCAGTCACATCATCAATAAATACAAGAGAACCAGTTCCATTGGCAGCCATACATGCCCACGCCATGACACTACCACCACCATGCTTCACTGATGAGGTGGTATGCTTAGGATCATGAGCAGTTCCTTTCCTTCTCCATACTCTTCTCTTCCCATCACTCTGGTACAAGTTGATCTCGGTCTCATCTGTCCATAGGATGTTGTTCCAGAACTGTGAAGGCTTTTTTAGATGTCGTTTGGCAAATTCTAATCCGGCCTTCCTGTTTTTGAGGCTCACCAATGGTTTACATCTTGTGGTGAACCCTCTGTATTCACTCTGGTGAAGTCTTCTCTTGATTGTTGACTTTGACACACATACACCTACCTCATGGAGCGTGTTCTTGATCTGGCCAACTGTTGTGAAGGGTGTTTTCTTCACCAGGGAAAGAATTCTTCGGTCATCCTCCACAGTTGTTTTCCGTGGTCTTCCGGGTCTTTTGGTGTTGCTGAGCTCACCGGTGCGTTCCTTCTTTTTAAGAATGTTCCAAACAGTTGTTTTGGCCACGCCTAATGTTTTTGCTATCTCTCTGATGGGTTTGTTTTGTTTTTTCAGCCTAATGATGGCTTGCTTCACTGATAGTGACAGCTCTTTGGATCTCATCTTGAGAGTTGACAGCAACAGATTCCAAATGCAAATAGAACACTTGAAATGAACTCTGGACCTTTTATCTGCTCATTGTAATTGGGATAATGAGGGAATAAACACACACCTGGCCATGGAACAGCTGAGAAGCCAATTGTCCCATTACTTTTGGTCCCTTAACAAGTGGGAGGCACATATGCAAACTATATTACATTAAACTATAACAGGGAATTTGTTTGGTATTTGTGTCATAAGTGCAGAAAAAAAATCCTCTTGATCCTGCCATAAATCCAACAAGTGGATAACTTTTTTAATCTCTGCCTGTGCTGACTGTTATATGTCACCATTGTTTCCAGGCCTCTCAGTACACTACTGAAAACCTCTTTATCTATTTTATGGAGATGGGGAGATGTTCTGTAGTCCTAACACTCTTTCTGTCCTAGGGTGACAACGCTGCTCCTTCAAAGATACAGAACAGTGTGTGTTGTCACCACGGGTCAGGAATAGAGATGAGCATGGGTTGGTCAAACCTGGAAGGCATCTGTCATTGCCAGGCCAATGAGCTTTGGGTGGGGGGTTACCTACCCACAGCTTCTCATACAGTAAGTATTCATACCCCTTAAAATTTTCCACATTTTGTCATGTGACAACCAAAAACGTAAATGTATTTTATTGGGATTTTATGTGATAGACCAACACAAAGTGGAACATAATTGTGAAGTGGAAGGAAAATGATAAATGGTTTCCAAATTTTTTTTACAAAGAAATATGTGAAAAGTGTGATGTGCATTTGTATTCAGCCCCCTTTACTCTGATACTCCTAACTAAAATCTAGTGGAACCAATTGCCTTCAGAAGTCACCTAATTAGTAAACAGAGTCCACCTGAGTGTAATTTAGTCTCAGTAAAAATACAGCTGTTCCGTGAAGCCCTCAGAGGTTTGTTAGAGAACATTAGTGAACAAACAGCATCATGAAGGCCAAGGAACACACCAGACAGGTCAGGGATAAAGTTGTGGAGACATTCAAAGCAGGGTTAGGTTATAAAAAAATATACCAAGCTTTGAACATCTCACAGAGCACTGTTCAATCCATCATCCGAAAACAGAGAGTATGGCACAACTTTTTCACAGATTTATTTGTAAAAAAATTTGAAAACTATTTATCATTTTCCTTCCATTTCACAATTATGTGCCACTTTGTGTTGGTCTATCACATCAAATCCCAATAAAATACATTTACGTTTTTAGTTGTAACACGACAAAATGTAGAAAATATCAAGGGGTATGAATACTTTTTCAAGGCACTGTACACAAAGGGACAGGGATGGTTGTGACATCATAGATCTAATATGACCACATGACCGTTTTAGGTCAATTATGTCACAAAAATCTCTAACCCTTTGTGTATGTGGAGCTACCAGGCACAGAATCCCCCACCCATTGGCCCAGCAGTGGCAACTGCCTTCAAGATTCAGCCAAACCCAGGTTTGGACCAAACCCAAGCTCATAATCAGGAAATACCTTACTGGAAGGACCATCAGGTGAAACTATAGAAAAATCCTTTATTTTCACTTATTGATCCTGTTGTTAATACACTTCCTGTCCCAGAGTGACAACACTATAATGTGTTGAGGAGCAGCATTGTCACCTTAGGCTGCTCTCCTAATTTGGAATACAAACACCACCCCCATCCTCTTTTCCTTGGGTTTAGCTTTGGAGGGTTAGGGGGTCTGGGTTAGGAATGGAGGTGTTCTGTAGTCTTAACACTTTTCCCCTCTGTTTTCGTTTTTTGCTTTCTGTTCTGTTTAGTCTTGTTCTATTTTTGTATGTAAAATAAATAATAAAAGAAGCAGTAAGCTTTTGTCTTATGCTGAACTCTCTGTATCCCCTATCCTTTGATTATAAATCATCAGGCGGAAAACCAAACCCTCAGTATTTCTTCTATAATGGAGGCTCCTCTGGCTAACCACACAATAAGCAGGATGGATATTTCATCTATCAAAAATAAATCTCATCCTGAGAAGGGAAGAAATCAATATTTGCAACTTGTGCTTGTGGCTTCTCATGTCTCAGATTATCTATCTGTTCAGTCTGGAGACAAGATTTAGTTAGAGTGCTTCTTTACCGGAACAGTGAGAAGTACAGGCTCAGGGGGCTCTACATGTAGTAAAAGGGGTCTAGTTGTAAAAAAAAAAAGCTATACAAATGTAGCAATCATGCACACAGTTGTCTTGATCATCACCATAATTTACCTAATACATTTTTTTCTTATTATTATACAGGGTTTATATAGAGCCAACAGTTTGCTCAGCGCTTTACAATATAACGGGAGACGATACAGCAATAATACAGTTCAATACAAGAGGGATAGGAGGGCCCTGATCCTGGGAGCTTACAATCTAGGAGGGAGGGGCTAGTGGTACAAAAGGTAATAACTGTGGGGGATGGACTGGTAGGAGGAATAGAAGATTCCATTATTAGCTGAGGGCAGGATAGGCTTCCCTGAAGAGATAGGTTTTCAGAGATCGCCTAAAAGTGAGCAGAGTAGGCGATAGTCTGATAAATTGGGGTAGAGAGTTCCAGAGGATGGGGGAGGCCCTGGAGAAGTCCTGGAGACGAGCATGGGAGGAGGAGACAAGGGATCTACAGAGTGGGAGGTCGTGTGAAGAGCAGAGAAGACAGTTTGGGTGATATTTGGAGACAAGATTGGTGATGTAATTTGGGGCAGAGTTATAAAAAAAACAATGTAAGGGGTCATGTCTACATCCAACACCAATGTAAGGGGTCACGTCTACATCCAACACCAATGTAAGGGGTCACGTCTACATCCCACCAATGTAAGGGGTCACGTCTACAATGAACACCAACAGTAAACACCAATGTAAGGGGTCATATCTACAATGAACACCAACAGTGAACACCAATGTAAGGGATCACATCTACAATGAACACCAACAGTGAACACCAATGTAAGGAGTCACATCTACATTGAACACCAAGGTAAGGGGTCACGTCTACAATGAACACCAATGTAAGGGGTCACATCTACATTGAACACCAAGGTAAGGGGTCATGTCTACATTGAACACCAACAGTGAACACCAATGTAAGGGGTCACATCTACATTGGACACCAATGTAAGGGGTCACATCTACATTGAACACCAACAGTGAACACCAATGTAAGGAGTCACATCTACATTGAACACCAAGGTAAGGGGTCACGTCTACAATGAACACCAACAGTGAACACCAATGTAAGGGGTCACATCTACATTGAACACCAAGGTAAGGGGTCATGTCTACATTGAACACCAATGTAAGGGGTCACATCTACATTGAACACCAACAGTGAACACCAATGTAAGGAGTCACATCTACATTGAACACCAATGTAAGGGGTCACGTCTACAATGAACACCAACAGTGAACACCAATGTAAGGGGTCACATCTACATTGAACACCAAGGTAAAGGGTCATGTCTACATTGAACACCAATGAAAGGGGTCACTACAAATTTTACTGTCTGTGTTTCTATTCTGGCCATTATTTATATTTGTCGAATTTCATGATTATTTTATATATATTTCATTTATTTATACGTTTCCTAAACCCAATGATCATGCTAATGTACCATGAGTTGTAGGGCTAATTATTTTGTACGGGTTCCCTGAGACTGTCAAAATAGTTCCAAGGGTTCCTCTGTGTTAAAAGGTTATTTGTGATTATGAAAACCCAGCAAAAAGGAAAAGTAGTATATGTGCATTTAACCAATCATATTTTGCATATTAATTCTTTGTGGTTCTGGTCCTGCTGTAAAAGGGGTTCTGATGCTTGTTTTCAACTTAGAATACTGGGAGGTCTGGCAACTCTGTAGACTAGATGGTAGAGATGAGTGCCCCATTTTGGATTTGAGCTCAGCAGAGTCTCTCTGAGTCATTCTGTGTTCTTGGCCTTGGCTTGGGGTGGTTGTCCTTAGTTCTGGAGCACAGACAACCAGTGCAGATGTTGGGAGATGGAACAATACATTCAGAGCACAAGGCAGAGAACAGGATGACGTCTCAGTCAGCAAGTCAAGCAGATGAAGTGAGCTGCAAGCAATGAGCAGAATGTCCAGGAGACTCTGGATCAACTTGGAACAAATGGTTGGATGGGGACTGTTGGGTACTATTAAAAAGACAGGCTTCAGAAGTGGCTCAAGGTTTCTAGCTGAGCAACCCGCATGAAAATACCATGGTCAGCCAAGAAAGTCATTTCCACCATGGGATCACTAAGTGGCCATTATATAGCTATAAACATGCAGCGCTAAAAGACAATGTATAATCACAAATTACCGTGATGTATAAATCGTGGAAGGTGCATATAGTGACAATTGTGATAAAGTCAATAAAACCATATGGTGTAAACATCCGTGACTCCTGTGGCTGTGAAAAATGGATATATATTGCACTAACCAGATAGCGCAATCACTTGCGCATTGGAGTATATAAGACCTACTCCTAGGTGCTCAGGATCTGGAACACTGCAAACGGATGAAGTCATCAGGGCTGCAGCAACCACCAGGTGTCATACATCCAGGACAGGTTACCAGTCTCCAGCTATGCAGGTCTCAGCCACCAGGGGGATCATACACATACACATAAGAACACAGTCTGCTGAACATAATACTACACAAACATTAGATGTTGCCATGGTTTAATTGCACATAACATGTAAACATTTACAGTGCAGGGAGGAAAAAGTATGTGAGGCCCTAGCTTAATGACTTCTCCCAGAGCCAATTGGAGCCAGGAGTGAGCCAACCTTGACTCCAATCAGTGTGATGATATTGGATGTGTTGCTGACAGCTGTCCTGCCCTTAAAAAACACACACCTGTTTTGGGTTTACTGGTTTCAAGAAGCACTGTCTGATGTGAACCATGCCTCGCAGAAAAGAGGTCTCAGAAGACCTACGATCAAGAATTGTTGACTTGCATGAAGCTGGAAAGGGATACAAAAGTATCTCCAAAAGCCTTGATGTTCATGTGTCCACGGTAAGACAGACTGTCTACAAATGGAGAAAGTTTAGCACTGTTGCTACTCTCCCTAGGTGTGGTCGTCCTGTAAAAATGACTGCAAGAGCACAGCGCAGAATGCTGCATGAGGTAAAGAAGAATCCCAGAGTGTCAGCTAAAGACCTACAGAAATCTCTGGCACATGCTAAAATTTTTGTTGACACATCTACAATAAGGAAAACATTAAACAAGAATGGAGTACATGGGAGGACACCACGGAGGAAGCCATTGCTGTCCAAAAAGAATATTGCAGCACGTTTGAAGTTTGCAAACAGCACTTGGATGTTCCACAGCACTACTGGCAAAATATACTGTGGACAGATGAAACCAAGATTGAGTTGTTTGGGAAGAACACACAACACTATGTGTGGAGAAAAAAAGGCACAGCACACCAACATCAAAACCTCATCCCCACTGTAAAACATGGCGGAGGGAGCATCATGGTTTGGGGCTGCTTTGCTGCCTCAGGGCCTGGACGGATTGTTGTCATTGATGGGAAAATGAATTCCAGAGTTTATCAAGACATTTTGCAGGAAAACGTACGACCATCTGTCAGCCAACTGAAGCTCCGCAGAGGATGGGTGATGCAACAGAACAATGACCCAAAGTATACAAGTAATTCAACAAAACAATGGCTGCAACAGCACAGAATACACCTTCTGGAGTGGCCCAGTCTGAGTCCTGACCTCAACCCGATTGAAATGCTGTTGCATGACCTTCAGAGAGCGATTCACACCAGACATCCCAAGAATATTGCTACACTGAAACAGTTTTGTGAAGAGGAGTGGTCCAAAATTACTCCAGATCCTTGTGCAGGTCTGATCTGCAACTACAGGAAACGTTTGGTTGAGGTTATTGCTGCCAAAGGAGGGTCAACCAGTTATTAAGTCCAAAGGTTTACATACTTTTTCCTCCCTGCACTGTGAATGTTTACATGTTATGTGCAATTAAACCATGGCAACATCTAATGTTTGTGTAGTATTGTGTTCAGCAGACTGTGTTCTTCTATTGTTGTGACTTAGATGATGTTCAGAGCACATTTTATGCCCAATTCATGCAAAACTCCACGTAATCCCGAGGGGTTCACATATTTTTTTCTTGCAACTGTATATATATCACATTTAGAGGTCTTAGAGGTTTTCCTTTTTATGCTGGCAGCTATCTAAACATTAATATTCACCCAGCGCTCGTTCATTTTCGCTTTGTACTAAGTGGCCATTGTCATTCAGAAGGAAACAATCAGCAGATATCCACAGAACACAAGTACAGTTGCAAGAAAAAGTATGTGAACCCCTTGGGATTGCGTGGAGTTTTGCATGAATTGGGCATAAAATGTGCTCTGAACGTCATCTAAGTCACAACAATAGAAGAACACAGTCTGCTGAACATAATACTACACAAACATTAGATGTTGCCATGGTTTAATTGCACATAACATGTAAACATTCACAGTGCAGAGAGGAAAAAGTATGTGAGGCCCTAGCTTAATGACTTCTCCCAGAGCTAATTGGAGCCAGGAGTGAGCCAACCTTGACTAAAAATAGTGTGATGATATTGGATGTGTTGCTGACAGCTGTCCTGCCCTTAAAAAACACACACCTGTTTTGGGTTTACTGGTTTCAAGAAGCACTGTCTGATGTGAACCATGCCTAACAGAAAAGAGCTCTCAGAAGACCTACGATCAAGAATTGTTGACTTGCAAGAAGCTGGAAAGGGTTACAAAAGTATCTCCAAAAGCCT
The DNA here is from genome assembly GCF_062004578.1 of Staurois parvus. Classification (NCBI taxonomy): domain Eukaryota; kingdom Metazoa; phylum Chordata; class Amphibia; order Anura; family Ranidae; genus Staurois; species Staurois parvus. The sequence continues at coordinate 325,804 of NW_028318471.1, forward strand.
TGATGTTCATGGGTCCACGGTAAGACAGACTGTCTACAAATGGAGAACGTTTAGCAATGTTGCTACTCTCCCTAGGCGAGGTCGTCCTGTAAAAATGACTGCAAGAGCACAGCGCAGAATGCTGCATGAGGTAAAGAAGAATCCCAGAGTGTCAGCTAAAGACCTACAGAAATCTCTTGCACCAGCTAACATTTTTGTTGACACATCTACAATAAGGAAAACACTAAACAAGAATGGAGTACATGGGAGGACACCACGGAGGAAGCCATTGCTGTCCAAAAAGAATATTGCAGCACGTTTGAAGTTTGCAAAAGAGCACCTGGATGTTCCACAGCACTACTGGCAAAATATACTGTGGACAGATGAAACCAAGATTGAGTTGTTTGGGAAGAACACACAACACTATGTGTGGAGAAAAAAAGGCCCAGCACACCAACATCAAAACCTCATCCCCACTGTAAAACATGGCGGAGGGAGCATCATGGTTTGGGGCTGCTTTGCTGCCTCAGGGCCTGGACGAATTGTTGTCATTGATGGGAAAATGAATTCCAGAGTTTATCAAGACATTTTGCAGGAAAACGTACGACCATCTGTCCGCCAACTGAAGCTCTGCAGAGGATGGGTGATGCAACAGGACAATGACCCAAAGCATACAAGTAATTCAACAAAACAATGGCTGCAGCAGCACAGAATACGCCTTCTGGAGTGGCCCAGTCAGAGTCCTGACCGCAACCCGATTGAAATGCTGTGGCATGACCTTAAGAGAGCGATTCACACCAGACATCCCGAGAATATTGCTACACTGAAACAGTTTTGTGAAGAGGAGTGGTCCAAAATTACTCCAGATCGTTGTGCAGGTCTGATCTGCAACTACAGGAAACGTTTGGTTGAGGTTATTGCTGCCAAAGGAGGGTCAACCAGTTATTAAGTCCAAAGGTTCACATACTTTTTCCTCCCTGCACTGTGAATGTTTACATGTTATCTGCAATTAAACCATGCAACATCTAATGTTTGTGTAGTATTATGTTCAGCAGACTGTGTTCTTCTATTGTTGGGATTTAGATGACGTTCAGAGCACATTTTATGCCCAATTCATGCAAAACTCCACGTAATCCCAAGGGGTTCACATACTTTTTCTTGCAACTGTACATGTGCAACGGCTACCATCATCCTCAGTGCCCAGGTACCTAAATATATTTTATCGCACTTTTTTACATTCCCAGCAATGTTTATTTCTATTGTGTCCTTCCTAGGACATCTAGATACCCGGGTATAAAAAAAATGACACTTACTTAGCTCTCCGTAAATCATCCCGACATCCATCTGTATGGAGAGAAAAGACAACACTGTAGCTACTTGTAAAAAAGGCATAGAATAGGTGAGTATGTAAGGCACCTCATCCCTATCAAGCAATACAAATAATATTGAAATGGAAAATGGGACTTTCCAGCACTCTAGATCTCAAGAACGGACTTGTCTATAATAATTGTAAGGCTGTAGTTACTCCAACACTATTCAAAATATCACCACAAAAACACGCCCAAAGGCCAGCTTCTTGCCCAAAAGGAGTGCCTTGCTGGTGACTAAATAACTTCCACTGGACAAGAGGCCGGCAGGTTGCCAGTCTTCATAACAAAGACAAAATAATCTCAGATGGGGCACTAAAGGGAACTCTGGACAAGGGAGGTTATGTCAGGTTCCTGGTGTTTCTTCTCTGACTGCTGCTCCTATCTTAACTTCAGGGTAGAGGACAGTTTCACTTTAAAGAGGAACTCAATTTTGGAAGCTGTGCCCAATAAATAGCCAGCAAATGGTAAAAAACCTAGTCGCTATTATTGGCTGTGATCTCCTTGCAGCTGATCTTTCACCATTACTGAATGACCATGCCTTGTTCTGCACCGTGTTTCTGTGTGAGGGTGGCCATCTTGGTAGAGGCAGGGGCCGACTGACAACTCATGGGGCCCCCCGGAAATAGGGGATCATGGGGCCCCTGTGTCCTTGCCAAACTCAAAAAAGCCTATGAAAAAGGTACCAGGGGCATCTCATGGGGCCCCCTACTGACCCCGGGCCCTCGGGCAGTGCCCGAGTTTTCAAATGGTCAGTCTGCCCCTGGGCAGGGCTTTGCTTCCTCATACCAGAGCTTCCAGTAAGGAGAACAATGAGCAGCACAGTAATTATATCACCCAATCTCACTTGATATTTCCTGAGGCTAGCAGTCAGGGGCCCAGGGGCGGACTGACAACTCATGGGGCCCCCAGGCAATAGGGGATCATGGGGCCCCTGTGTCCTTGCCCAAACTCAAAAAAGCCTATGAAAAAGGTACTAGGGGCATCTCATGGGGCCCCCTACTGACCCCAGGCCCTCGGGCAGTGCCCGAGTTTTCAAATGGTCAGTCTGCCCCTGGGCAGGGCTTTGCTTCCTCATATCAGAGCTTCCAGTAAGGAGAACAATGAGCAGCACAGTAATTATATAACCCAATCTCACTTGATATTTCCTGAGGCTAGCAGTCAGAGGCAGCAATGCCTTAGATCTCACACTGCAGGTATACAGCTATAAGGATGTAGCCAGAGAAAGTGCCTAGGCACACTCACATACCAGGAAGTAAACTGTTATTCAGGAAGTATTCCAGAAAAAAAATTACATGTTTTCAGAAAGCTTTATCATTTCTGAATCTAGTAAATGTTTACATTTTGAATTGAGGTGCACCCTATACCCACAGCCACACGTTGATACAAAAACTTACCCGAAATTCTCCAACAACGGAGTCTGTCCTGAGGGAGCGGGAGTCTAAAACCTGAATACAGAGAATGTGAACAAGGTGAGCTCAATCCAGTACACCAGATTCCTGACAACACTACAAACCCTATTTTGGTATATATTTTTACGAAACTGCCCAGTGCATCAGGTTTACCAAGAATTTTGTGTAAGTACAGCAATGTCCCCTGTGATACACTCGTCTCTGGGATACACTTGTTTGAAGAAATGTTTTTTTATATCCTGTCCTGCTAACCTCAAATGGTATGACAACCAAAAGGCTAAAATGTATGCAAGTACAGTCAGGTCCATAAATATTGGGACATCAACACAATTCTAACATTTTTGGCTCTATACACCACCACAATGGATTTGAAATGAAACGAACAAGATGTGCTTTAACTACAGACTGTCAGCTTTAATTTGAGGGTATTTACATCCAAATCAGGTGAACGGTGTAGGAATTACAACAGTGTGCATATGTGCCTCCCACTTGTTAAGGGACCAAAGTAATGGGACAGAATAATAATCATAAATCAAACTTTCCCTTTTTAATACTTGGTTGCAAATCCTTTGCAGTCAATTACAGCCTGAAGTCTGGAACGCAAAACAAAGGCTGAAACTCTGCAGACACACCCCTGGGAACCCCATATGGCTCTCAACACCTGCATATGTTTAAGTTCAATGTATTTTAAACCAGCCACATACATTTCCAGTTGCATCAAAACAAAAGTTACTCAATGCCTAAGGGCTCATGTACACTGAAGCTGATCACGTTTAGGAGTTGTTCAGCGTTGATTTCAGCAGCCCCTGAACTCTCCCTAATGTTTTCCTATGTGTCCATGTACACATCTTCGTTTACAGTCATTTACAGGCATTTGAGTTTACAGTCGTTTTTTTGAATGCAGAAAAATTGCGTTCAGCAGTCGATTTTATCAGCGTTTCAAACGCAAAATGCATGTAAACGCAGCTAAATGCAGCAAATCGTGTTTACAAGCGCCCGCGTTTGAAATTTTTTTTTAAACTCTTCCAGTTCCCGATGCTGTCCAGAGCCTTTTTTCATTATGAAAAATGCATGCAAAGCATTTTCAAGGTACTCAGATGGACAAAACACTGAACCCAGGATGTTCCTACCAAGCTTGTCACACATTGTAATGACCACTTTACACCTCAGACCTCTCCCACCCTTGGAAACAAAAGATATGTTAATGACCATTCACACCTCAACTTCCTCATGAAGACCCCCTACCAGGTGACCTTAATGACTCCCTCCACCAGACACCTTTGCCACCCTTGGAAACAAAAGAAATGTTAATGAGCAACTCACACCTAAGCTAATGTCAACACATACTGCTGTCTCTGCTTCTACTCTCTGTATTTCTCTGAAACTGTCTGAAATAGTTAATAATTTACCACTTTTCAGTGCATTCTGGGCATTTGGGAGGTTTTCCTGTGCTTATCTTTAAAAAATGCTTCAAAACGCAAACGCACATAAATGCGTAATGCAAACGCGGCTAAACAGACGTTTTTTAACCTACGTTTTCCAGCAGTCAGTTTCCATCGTTCAGAAGTGTCCCGTGTACATGGGGCCTTACAGTTATTTTCTTTAAAAAGTAGCTACAGCCTGAGTAGAGAAGCCCATCCCTGGCTGGCAGTTGTAGAGTAGGACACTTGCTCTCTGGTAGCAGAGGTCTTTCTGCAGAAATTTGACACACCTTTTGCAGATTTTCAAACTATAGCTCTGCACTCAGCATAGCTCATACTCTTCTGATTGGAGCGTTCTCGCTTTAATTTACATGGGTGTGTCAGACTTCCAATTCTGCAGAAAAACCACACAGAAAGCAAGGTCAAGCTTTGCAGCTGCTGGTAAGGGATAGGCTTTTCTTTTCAGGCTGTGACTACTTTCCAAAGAAAATTAACAGAAAGAATTTGATAATATATTTAATATTTTTTAATGCACCTGGACTGCATTTATCTCATTTAGCCCGGGTTCACATATATGCGGTCCAGTATATCGCATGTGATTCGCACAGGAACCGCACCGCATTCCTATGCAAATCACATGCGATTTGTATGCGGTGCGATTGGAAGCATACATTTTGCACGGCTCTAATCGCACTGCATCCGCACCAAAAACCTGCAGGACCCTGTTTTGGTCCGCACTAGAATTGGATTACATGGGCTTTCAAACCTATGCGATCCGATTCTACACAACGCACCGCGTTTTGCGGACCGCTTTTGGGGTGTTGATAACTTACATAGTTACATAGTTAGTCTGGCTGAAAAAAGACAAACGTCAATCCAGTTCAACCATTACAAAAAAAAAAAGGTTCTAATTATACACCCACTGTTGATCCAGAGGAAGGCAAAGATACCCAGCATGATCCAATTAGCTCCTGCAGGGGAAAGAATTCCTTCCTGATCCCCCCGAGAGGCAATCAGATATTCCCTGGATCAATGTCACCTATAAATGTTAGTATCCAGTTATATTCTGTGTATCCTTTTTTGAAGCAATCTACGGAGCTGGCCAGAACCAACTCTTGAGGGAGTCTATTCCACATTTTCACAGCTCTCACTGTGAAGAAACCTTTCTGTGTTTGGAGATTAAATTTATTTTCCTCCAGACGTAAAGAGTGCCCCCTTGTCCTCTGTGATGACCTCAAGGTGATAAACTCTACACCAAGTTCGCTATATGAACCACTGATGTATTTATACATGGAGATCATATCCCCCCTTATGTATTATACATGGAGATCATATCCCCCCTTATGTATTATACATGGAGATTATATCCCCCCTTATGTATTATACATGGAGATCATATCCCCCCTTATGTATTATACATGGAGATCATATCCCCCCTTATGTATTATACATGGAGATCATATCCCCCCTTATGTATTATACATGGAGATCATATCCCCCCTTATGTATTATACATGGACATCATATCGCCCCTTATGTATTATACATGGAGATTATATCCCCTCTTATGTATTATACATGGAGATCATATCCCCCCTTATGTATTATATATGGAGATCATACCCCCCTTATGTATTATACATGGAGATCATATCCCCCCCTATGTATTATACATGGTGATCATATCCCCCCTTATGTATTATACATGGTGATCATATCCCCCCTTAGGTATTATACATGGAGATCATATCCCCCCCTTATGTATTATACATGGAGATCATATCCCCCCTTATGTATTATACATGCAGATCATATCCCCCTTATGTATTATACATGGAGATCATATCCCCCCTTATGTATTATACATGCAGATCATATCCCCCCTTATGTATTATACATGGTGATCATATCCCCCCTTATGTATTATACATGGAGATCATATCCCCCCTTATGTATTATACATGGAGATCATATCCCCCCCTTATGTATTATACATGGAGATCATATCCCCCTTATGTATTATACATGGAGATCATATCCCCCCTTATGTATTATACATGGTGATCATATCCCCCCTTATGTATTATACATGGAGATCATATCCCCCCTGATGTATTAGACATGGTGATCATATCCCCCTTATGTATTATACATGGTGATCATATCCCCCCTTAGGTATTATACATGGAGAGCATATCCCCCCTTAGGTATTATACATGGTGATCATATCCCCCCTTATGTATTATACATGGAGATCATATCCCCCCTTATGTATTATACATGGAGATCATATCCCCCCTTATGTATTATACATGGAGATCATATCCCCCTATGTATTATACATGGAGATCATATCCCCCCTTATGTAATATACATGGAGATCATATCCCCCCTTATGTATTATACATGGTGATCATATCCCCTCTTATGTATTATACATGGAGATCATATCCCCCCTTATGTATTATACATGGTGATCATATCCCCTCTTATGTATTATACATGGAGATCATATCCCCCCTTATGTATTATACATGGCGATCATATCCCCCCCTTATGTATTATACATGGAGATCATATCCCCCTTATGTATTATACATGGAGATCATATCCCCCCTTATGTATTATACATGGTGATCATATCCCCCCTTATGTATTATACATGGAGATCATATCCCCCCTTATGTATTATACATGGAGATCATATCCCCCCTTATGTATTATACATGGAGATCATATCCCCCCTTATGTATTATACATGGAGATCATATCCCCCCTTATGTATTATACATGGAGATCATATCCCCCCTTATGTATTATACATGGACATCATATCGCCCCTTATGTATTATACATGGAGATTATATCCCCCCTTATGTATTATACATGGAGATCATATCCCCCCTTATGTATTATATATGGAGATCATACCCCCCCTTATGTATTATACATGGAGATCATATCCCCCCCTATGTATTATACATGGTGATCATATCCCCCCTTATGTATTATATATGGTGATCATATCCCCCCTTAAGTATTATACATGGAGATCATATCCCCCCCTTATGTATTATACATGGAGATCATATCCCCCCTTATGTATTATACATGCAGATCATATCCCCCTTATGTATTATACATGGAGATCATATCCCCCCTTATGTATTATACATGCAGATCATATCCCCCCTTATGTATTATACATGGTGATCATATCCCCCCTTATGTATTATACATGGAGATCATATCCCCCCTTATGTATTATACATGGAGATCATATCCCCCCCTTATGTATTATACATGGAGATCATATCCCCCTTATGTATTATACATGGAGATCATATCCCCCCTTATGTATTATACATGGTGATCATATCCCCCCTTATGTATTATACATGGAGATCATATCCCCCCTGATGTATTAGACATGGTGATCATATCCCCCTTATGTATTATACATGGTGATCATATCCCCCCTTAGGTATTATACATGGAGAGCATATCCCCCCTTAGGTATTATACATGGTGATCATATCCCCCCTTATGTATTATACATGGAGATCATATCCCCCCTTATGTATTATACATGGAGATAATATCCCCCCTTATATATTATACATGGAGATAATACCCCCCTTATGTATTATACATGGAGATCATATCCCCCCTTATGTAATATACATGGAGATCATATCCCCCCTTATGTATTATACATGGAGATCATATCCCCCCTTATGTATTATACATGGAGATCATATCCCCCCTTATGTATTATACATGGAGATCATATCCCCCCTTATATATTATACATGGAGGTCATACCCCCCTTATGTATTATACATGGAGATCATATCCCCCCTTATGTAATATACATGGAGATCATATCCCCCCTTATGTATTATACATGGAGATCATATCCCCCCCCTTATGTATTATACATGGAGATCATATCCCCCCTTATGTATTATACATGGAGATCATATCCCCCCTTATGTATTATACATGGAGATCATATCCCCCCTTATGTATTATACATGGTGATCATATCCCCTCTTATGTATTATACATGGAGATCATATCCCCCCTTATGTATTATACATGGAGATCATATCCCCCCCTTATGTATTATACATGGAGATCATATCCCCCTTATGTATTATACATGGAGATCATATCCCCCCTTATGTATTATACATGGTGATCATATCCCCCCTTATGTATTATACATGGAGATCATATCCCCCCTGATGTATTAGACATGGTGATCATATCCCCCTTATGTATTATACATGGTGATCATATCCCCCCTTAGGTATTATACATGGAGAGCATATCCCCCCTTAGGTATTATACATGGTCATCATATCCCCCCTTATGTATTATACATGGAGATCATATCCCCCCTTATGTATTATACATGGAGATAATATCCCCCCTTATATATTATACATGGAGATCATATCCCCCTTATGTATTATACATGGAGATCCTATCCCCCCTTATATATTATACATGGAGATCATACCCCCCTTATGTATTATACATGGAGATCATATCCCCCCTTATGTAATATACATGGAGATCATATCCCCCCTTATGTATTATACATGGAGATCATATCCCCCCCTTATGTATTATACATGGAGATCATATCCCCCTTTATGTATTATACATGGAGATCATATCCCCCCTTATGTATTATACATGGAGATCATATCCCCCCTTATATATTATACATGGAGGTCATACCCCCCTTATGTATTATACACGGAGATCATATCCCCCCTTATGTAATATACATGGAGATCATATCCCCCCTTATGTATTATACATGGAGATCATATCCCCCCTTATGTATTATACATGGAGATCATATCCCCCTTATGTATTATACATGGAGATCATATCCCCCCTTATGTATTATACATGGAGATCATATCCCCCCTTATGTATTATACATGGTGATCATATCCCCCCTTATGTATTATACATGGTGATCATATCCCCCCTTATGTATTATACATGGAGATCATACCCCCCCTTCCTTAATCTCCTCTTCTCAATAGAGAATAAGTTCAGTTCCTCTAATCTTTCCTCATAGCTGATCTCCTCCATGCCTCTTATCAGTTTAGTTGCCCTTCTCTGTACTTTCTCCAGTTCCCCAATGTTCTTTTTGTGAATTGGTGCCCAAAACTGAACTGCATATTCCAGATGAGGTATTACTAATGATTTGTACCGGGGGAAATGATATCTCTCTTAACATACACACCAGCAGCGGTTTGCATGAACGGGGTGCGTTTCTGATGCGGTGCAGAATTCGCACAGAAAACGCTGCAAATTCCGCACCGCATCAGTGTGAACCAGGGCTTAAACTGAAAGTTCAATTCAAATCTATCCAAAGCTAAAATAAAGTTTGGCTCATGATGACACTTTCCAAAACATGAATTGGCAGTAGGAAGATATGCCGATAGTTCATTCTTGACCATGACATAGATATGTACACTTGTGCAGGCCAAGCATGCATGTTTTTAGACTGAATGGATATTTCCCTGGGCATTGGATCTCTTGGGGGGAAAAAACATCAATAAGAAAAGGAGAATCCATTCTGGAATGTCAGCAGAGGTAACCAATTCCTGGCTTGACAAGGGGAGGACAGGGCTGGGGGCAGGTAGGGTATCTGCCCCTGGGTCAGTACTAATGAAACACATAAGGCTAGTAGCCCTGGGTAAAGATGCCTTACCATTCAAATGATGATCATAGAGGGACCCGCAGTCAATGACACATGGGGATTTATTTCCTACAGTTGGAGAATGCAAAATCCGTCTCACTTCTGCATAAAAACCATTCAGCTTCTAACCTCAGCTTGTTCCATTAAGCCTTAGCAATAAAACCAGGAAGATGATTGGTTTCTATGCAGAAGTTAGCCTGATTTTGCAATCTCCAGCTTTAGTAAAAAAACCCGATGGTGGGCAGAAAGAAGCTCCAGAAAGCACCAACTTCCTTTGAGGCTCTGAAATGTCATGTGACCAAATGCTGAGAGCTGCAAAGCAAGCTGAAGATGGAAGGGGTAAAAATGGTTGTCAGAATAAACCATTGGCTTTAGCAACACCCAACATGTCCACCAATGGCACCATGACACACTTTGAGCGGTACCCTTTATTTAACAAACAAAAAATTGTCCCAGCCACAAAAGAGCTAACTGGTTGTGTTTGTCCCCCCAGATCAAAAGCTTCCAGTCTTCCTCCAAGTCTGACCATAATAGATTGGCCAACAGTCATCTCATATGGCTGGTCTATCACACCTCAATCACAAGTCAAAAGCACCTAATGAATGGAAAATGGAAGTATCCTCCTGCGCTTAATATAGGTGAGGTCCCTATAACAACAGCTGCTGTCACTCTACCTTAAACCATTAAGTAATAAATTGCACACCCTTAAATTAGTGAAGCGCTAAAATAGTAAAACTACCCATAAAGTGCCATCAATAAATTAGTGTTTGATAAAAATAAAGAAATCCTAAACCTATATATATCAGTGAAAAAACCTAAATGATATATATAATTAAGTGACATTCATAACTCACAGTGATATAAATCCATGATTAATAATATAATCCGTGACAAAAATATATATCCACAATTATTTCATACATCAAATTAATATAACAATCAGTGATTAATAATTTCAGTGAAAAACTATATATCCAAATATTTCATAGAATATGGAATCAAATGGATCAATCAAGTGGATCAAATAATTCTATGAAATATTTGGATATATAGTTTTTCACTGAAATTATTAATCACTGATTGTTATATTAATTTGATGTATGAAATAATTGTGGATATATATTTTTGTCACGGATTATATTGTTAATCACGGATTTATATCACTGTGAGTTATGAATGTCACCTAATTATATATATCATTTAGGTTTTTTCACTGATATATATAGGTTTAGGATTTCTTTATTTTTATCAAACACTAATTTATTGATGGCACTTTATGGGTAGTTTTACTATTTTAGCGCTTCACCAATTTAAGGGTGTGCACCTTATGAATGGAAAAAACAGATTCAGGCCCAATGAAACAATATGTATCTTGTAGTTCTGCAAAGCGTAGTACATTCGTAGCTGCGGAAACACCCAAACTATGTATGTAAGACACAAACAAATGTCCATCCAAAATTCTACAACGAGCAATGGGCAGAGGAAAAATCAACCCACGCAATTTATTTTAATTGCCCCCAACTGACCTGTCTGTAAGGACTGCAGATTCCCCACAGACAAACATTTCCTGACCCTGCAACAGGCCTAATCCTTAGACAAAGCAATGTGTGTGGAACCAACCAAAGTACAGAGACCACCGACCGAAGCCATGTCTGGTAGACACTTACCGTAAGGAAAACAGGTTCATCAAAGAGATCAGCTGGAGATTCGAAGAAGTTAAAGAAAAATGTCTGTAAAAAGAGGAAAGGGGGTCAGTTACATGCACAGCACATGACCAGGAACAGAGGGCTGGAGTTACTAACAAGTTGGACTAATGCTACTAATTTGTTATAGACTTTAATGGACAGTGTGATGCATACAGTAGCAGACTTTATTTCTGTCTATTTGGGGACATCTTACAGTTTTGTTGGTGACCCTAAACTCATCATGTAAAATACCATCTCAGTCTTATGTAAATCTGCCTGTTATTTGGTTTTAAATGTACCTAAAGCCATTTAGAAAGATTAGAACCTCGGTCAGGTTTTTATTGCCGGTCTCCATTGGTTCTGTTGACCACTGTCACTGCAAAAGAATAGGAATAGAGATTTTTTTCCAATTGGGGACACCTGTTGCAGTAGAGAACGGTAAGTTGAGATTTCCGCTTATGTCCTCTTTTGTCTTCATACCGTGTTGTGCCACCCATTAGGCCAGTTGAGATGGATGCCTCAGACGCAACTGGAAGGCTTGGTGGGGGGGCAGCACTAAAGCCAGAGTGCCCATACTAGATTCTCTGTCCACAGTGCAGACCATGAACACTGAGCCTTGAAAAAATCAGAGGCTCAGCATTGCTGAGTTCCCTGCCTAGACCCGTGTGCAGTGACCGATCCTCTTCAGTTATGCCAAGCCTGTTATCCCTAAGCACGGCGCTGACAGCCATGCAGTAAACACATACAGAGATTTTACTCCTGCCCCATATATGGTCCATAAACATATACAGTAGGTTCATATGTCACTAGGACCTATACACCTGATGTAAAGGGGGACTCTGATGGGGACACCTGATGTAAAGGGGGACTCTGATGGGGACACCTGATGTAAAGGGGGACTCTGATGGGGATACCTGATGTAAAGGGGGACTCTGATGGGGATACCTGATGTAAAGGGGGACTCTGATGGGGACACCTGATGTAAAGGGGGACTCTGATGGGGACACCTGATGTAAAGGGGGACTCTGATGGGGACACCTGATGTAAAGGGGGACTCTGATGGGGACACTTATTTTCATTTTATGTTTACATTGTTTTATGTTAACCACATGCCCTCTAGACTCTATTAAGCTATTGCTGTTATGTTTAATTGCTGTTTTTTTATATTTTGGACTCTTTATTCTAAAGAAAAATGTAATTTCATAAGCTTTAAGAGGGCGTGGTTGGGGGCAGGGTTGGGGGACGGTCCTGGGGTGGGGTTGGAGGCAGACCTGTGCAAGGTTTGGTGGGGCAACTGGTGGAGAGTAAGGTTTTTGCCTGGCTAGTAGGTATAGACTTGAAATTTTAAGCCCTGCAGTAGGTGACACCGTCCCTTTGTTTACTCTAGTGGTGGTGGTGGTGGTGGGGGAGTGCCAGACCCCCTGGAAAAGTACCCCCTCCACCCATGTTGAGGGCATAAGGCTTGCTGTGGTTCGGGAAGGGGAAGTGGGCGCATGCTCATCCCTCCTTTCCTGGCCTGCCAGGTTGGATAGGAATCCGGTATAGATTTTGGGACCCACACCAGACCCGAAGGAACCCCATACCGTTTTCTTTTTCTTTTCATTAACAGAGTCCTTTGTTTACATTCTGCTGTCTGCCACGAATCAATGGCTGATAGAAGGAATGAGTCGCTGGTTGTTAGGACGTTGGCGTGTGCTGGCTCCTTAACAACCAGCATTCAGTCTTTTTCCCCTACCAAAAAACTCACTAGTATCAAAAACATATCAAAATGTGTCAAAAAATGCATCAAAATGCAACCAAATCACACTATATAATTGCACTGAAAACCAGATTGAACGGCAGCCGCACTAGTGTGAACCTAGCCTGCAGCTCTCCTGCGACAGCCGCAGAAAGTAAAAAGCTTATATGTATTCAAATCAGTGTTTATTTAAAAAGGCAAAGTACATGGAATACAAATATAAATCACAATATTTGACACGTGTATGTACAGAACAATAGGCTAAACAAAAGGACTGAGGAAGCTGACAAAACCATCAGCAAGACTGGTACAGAAAGGTGACAGATCGTCACCATCATGAAAACAAAACACCATTTAAAAAAAACTAAATTTGTATTCCTGATTGATTCATTTATTCGGAAACAGTAACTGAACCAGCGTCTGGTAAAAAAAACATTTATTCTTTAAAGAAGTATAGCCAAAGCTACTTTAGCCATACTTTTATTATACTTTTATTATAGTTAGAGCTGCACTTCTGTGACCTGTTTTCACTTACGTCTCAGAGCCGGTCAAGGCACTGAAAAGATCCCGACTATATTGTCGGGATCCACCCAGAACTCTGGACCGACATCTGACTCAGCCTCTCAGCGAGCCAGAAAGAGCCTGAGCCAGCAGCTCTTCTCCCGTCCACAGCTCAGCACTCCAGTGAGCGCGGGGAGGGCAGAGCAGAGAGCCGGAGACTGACAGCCCCTGGCTCCCTGCTCACAGAATGCTGAGAACTGAGTGATCAGTGGTCTTTGATCGCTCAGTTCTCAGAGCAGAGGAGGCAGGGGACAGATGCAGCATCAGATTGATGCTGCATCCACCTAGGGGAGTATATTTTTTTTTTTCTAAATCTCAAACTTCTCTTTTAAATACATTTGTATTTCAACTGCTGATTTATTTTGTTAAAGCGCAAAAAGTTCCCGTCACTCTCTGTGATCAGGTAGGCAATGTCTCTTCTACCATAAAATACATCTACCATTCTCCAGCATGTAAACTGAGCTGCGCACGCAGTGCCCACCCCACCTCTGTGTGCTAGGATCACTAGCTTCTGTGCATGCGCGGCATCATCCCATATCAGCCAATAAAAATAGGACAGAGACTATTGGAGGAAAATTATGTTTTGCACCCTTTAGTTCCACTGTATCTGAGCACCAAAAACTAAAAACACGAATTCATTTTTATCATTCAAAGCACACTCCCCCATCCATCTACATCTCCATTATTTATTTTGCTGAAAAATCATTTCAAACACACCCCCTAGTGTTTCTTGCCACGCGCCATCTTAAGTAAGGGCAGATGATTCATCTAGCAGTTATTTCCTGGAATCCATCTGCTCTTAGCTCATGCAACACAAGGATGCGCTTGAAAATATTTTATTCAATGACAAAAGTAAAATGTGATATGGAAAAAGAGAAAAATTAAACAATGTTTCTTTTTTTAGCATGGTGTTCTGTCCCCCCAAGAAAAAATACATGGTGGTACACCATGTAGAGACCAGATATAGTGAATGCAGGGTCCGGGGAGACCGGATATAGTGAAGGCAGGGTCCAGGGAGACCAGATATAGTGAAGGCAGGGTCCAGGGAGACCAGATATAGTGAATGCAGGGTCCGGGGAGACCGGATATAGTGAATGCAGGGTCCGGGGAGACCGGATATAGTGAATGCAGGGTCCGGGGAGACCAGATATAGTGAATGCAGGGTCCGGGGAGACCGGATATAGTGAATGCAGGGTCTGGGGAGACCGGATATAGTGAATGCAGGGTCCGGGGAGACCAGATACAGTGAATGCAGGGTCCGGGGAGACCAGATATAGTGAATGCAGGGTCCGGGGAGAGCGGATATAGTGAATGCAGGGTCCGGGGAGATCAGATATAGTGAATGCAGGGTCCGGGGAGACCGGATATAGTGAATGCAGGGTCTGGGGAGACCGGATATAGTGAATGCAGGGTCCGGGGAGACCAGATACAGTGAATGCAGGGTCCGGGGAGACCAGATATAGTGAATGCAGGGTCCGGGGAGAGCGGATATAGTGAATGCAGGGTCCGGGGAGACCGGATATAGTGAATGCAGGGTCCGGGGAGACCGGATATAGTGAATGCAAGGTCTGGGGAAACCGGATATAGTGAATGCAGGGTTCGGAGAGACCAGATATAGTGAAAGCAGGGTCCGGGGAGACCGCATATAATGAATGCAGGGTCCAGGGAGACCAGATATAGTGAATGCAGGGTCCGGGGAGACCAGATACAGTAAATGCAGGATCCGGGGAGACCAGATATAGTGAATGCAGCGTTCGGGGAGACCAGATATAGTGAATTCGGGATCTGGGGAGACCAGATATAGTGAATGCAGCGTTCGGGGAGACCAGATATAGTGAATGCAGCGTTCGGGGAGACCAGATATAGTGAATGCAGGGTCTGGGGAGACCAGATATAGTGAATGCAGGGTCCGGGGAGACCAGATATAGTGAATGCAGGATCTGGGGAGACCAGATATAGTGAATGCATGGTCCAGGGAGACCAGATATAGTGAATGCGGGGTCCGGGGAGACCAGATATAGTGAATGCAGGATCTGGGGAGACCAGATATAGTGAATGCATGGTCCAGGGAGACCAGATATAGTGAATGCAGGGTCCTGGGAGACCGGATATAGTGAATGCAGGATCTGGGGAGACCAGATATAGTGAATGCATGGTCCAGGGAGACCAGATATAGTGAATGCAGGGTCTGGGGAGACCAGATATAGTGAATGCAGGGTCCGGGGAGACCGGATATAGTGAATGCAGGATCTGGGGAGACCAGATATAGTGAATGCATGGTCCAGGGAGACCAGATATAGTGAATGCAGGGTCCTGGGAGACCGAAAAAAATACATGGTGGTACACGCCTTGGATAGGGCACTCCCCCTCCCTCCACGGCTGACCGACAAAGCAGCTAGCAAGGAGACAGTTGCATAGATAGCGACTATCAATATTCCCATTGCATTCGTTTCTGGACTAGGCTGAAAGCTAAACGGGTACTGCAGCAACAACCCGTTGGGAGCTGGTAACACCCCAGATCAATGTACAGTACATATTTGCCAGCACACCATGGATCTTCAAGTAACATCTAAACTCTTTTTATTTCAGATCACATCACAAGGTAAAAGTGCAATGCTTTGGGGCCACACAGGACCCATGTGATCGCCTGCCTGATGAAGAGGTCCTGCGTGGCCCTGAAACATTGCACGTTTTTGCTGATTGTTTTGAATAAATGTATTTGGATGTTACCAGGGGCGGACTGACCATTTGGAAACTCGGGCACTGCCTGTGGGCCCGGGGTCAGTAGGGGGCCCCATGAGATGCCCCGGTACCTTTTTCTTTTTTTTTTCCAAAAAAGTTTTATTGAAGTATGAAAGGCAAAACAAGTCATAGACAGATACGGATCGCAGTCCGAGCACATGCTCTTACATCACATAAAATTAGTGCAGCGCTAAAAGTAGTGATAATAAGACAGATATAAGTCCACTGAAAGTCTTGGTCATATGGACGTGTCCAGTGACAAATGAGGATTCAGAATTGGTGATCCGTGTGGAAACGGCTGAAAAACGCACTCACCAGAAGTAAGACACATAAACGCAGTGTGCATCTAGAGCTCATGGATCCTCAATCCAGAGGGGGGTAAAGCTGGTCCGGTTACAGGAATGGTGGATCCCTCCTCTGTGGATGCAGCAACAGATCCTCCTTTTCCTGATTAGGTGTAGGATTCCAAGATCAAGATTCTGCAAGCAAAAGCTCCTCAGGGGAGTTTTAGGGAAGGACACCCATAGTGTAGTAGGTTATAAAAAGCAGCTTTATTAAAATAATAATATCCAATTCAAAGTAGGCAGGTATCATAAAGATGTGTCAGCAAGACAAACTAACCCTGACACTCTGAATAATGGCCGCCGGGCCTCCACGTGGCTCCGGCGGCGTAGCGTCTCGACGTCCAGGCTCCTCCTTACGCGTTACGTGCGCACGCACATCTTCAGAGGTATGGAACCATTGGCGTGATGACGCGAATAGGCGCATATAAATAGGCATAATGACGCATGCGCGGTTACGTATGCGCCAGTGTGCAATAACTAAGGCGCATGTGCGTGGCTCCGTCTTCCATTTTAATGGAGCTCGAAGACACAGGATGGAAGGGCAAGAATGCCCTATAATTGACAGATGAATGTCAATGAAGACAAGTTCAACAACGGTGTGAACTACACCCATTTTAAAGACAATCTGATTCAGATCTATATAAAAATATAAAATAGGCGCGATAGCGCCAATGTGTTGAACTTATTTCCAATTAGATAGTATAATTTCAGTAAATGTATATACATGCGTCATTATATCTTTGCAAATTAGAATATATCAACATTCAAAAAAACATCATAAGTATAAAAGTTATGTGCCAGAAAGAAGTTCTCAGAGGATGAAACTAAAATAAAATAAAAAAAAATAAAAAAAATAAAAAGACTGCAGAACTAAATCTGCACCAACCTCGAAACTAATGACACATGTGAGAATCATTAAAAGATCAATAGAAATTGCTTAGATAGAAACGCATGTGAGAAGGTCAAACCTTGCGTCTATAACATGGAAAAAGGGGAGAAATTAATTGTTTAAATTTACGTCACATGCTCTTACATGTTCTCCCGTAACGCAGATGGGATCAGGACATTAGATTAAATTGTAGATCATCATGAAACGAAGTCCCACAGTAAGGCAGATGCAAAAGATATAACCATAGCAGTACTGATAACAGTATGTAATTTAGATAAATACAGTATACACTAGTCTCTATGTAGGGAGAGCTCAAATAACAGGACTATGAAGTGCAAGACAAAAGTATCATCTCAAGGCATATATGTCCTATGTTTCCATATCCGAAAAGTGTGGGTTAGTTTTGTGGATTATTGTTACACCTGTACATCTATGAGTGTTCCGTACCTTATGAAAAATATAGCTAGTTAGAATATGAGAAAAGGGGGTGCAAAGAGAGAAAGAAAAGAAAAGAAAGACGAGCGTGGGAATGGAGGAAGAATATGAAAGGTAATATCGTAATGAGGTGGGGCGGAACAAAGAGGACAAATAGATAGGGAAGATGGGGAGAAAAAAAAAAGGGGGGGGGAGGATGAGGTTTAGAAATAAATAGGCATAACCAAACCAATCACATTAATTGACATCGGCCAGGCTGTAACAGATTCTATCTTTAATTAGGGATATAATTCAGTGAAAGTCCATTAATGGAGTTATTCCTGAGGTGAAAGTGCTAGAGGCTTTCCGTGTCTCCAAATCTTTCTCGCTCATTCCTTCATTAAGCCATGATAAGTATCAGTAGATTGGAAATGAGTCCAACAAGCCCAAGTCTTCCTGAATCGCTGAGGGTGTTCTTCCCGGTACCTTTTTCATAGGCTTTTTTTGAGTTTGGGCAAGGACACAGGGGCCCCATGATCTCCTATTGCCCATGAGCTGTCCGTCCGCCCCTGGATGTTACTTAAAGTGCAACTGAAGTCCCATGCAGGCAGGGCTGTGGATAAGGGGGTACCACCAGTCCTGCTGTATGGGGCCCAGGCCAGCAGGGGGCCCAGGCAGCTAGGTGAATTAGATGTGGGCAGGGAGGGTGATCAGCATGGCAGGGGATGGGTGGGGGGACAATTATTGGAACCGATCCTCTGTATGGCTCTCTCTGCAGCAGCTGAAATCTAGCTTCTTCTCCTTCTCCTCTCCCTGATTTTTAGCTGCTGCAGAGAGAGTCATACAAGGGATCAGTTCCAGTAATTGAAACCTCATCACCCTTCCTGTGCACCATATGTTACCCCTTGCTGCCCAGTTCCCCCGTGTATCCCCCCCCACCCCATACCTACAGTGCTGCCAGATTCTCTCCTTTACACCAGCAGTTGCAAGCACACAATAGCATCCTTCATGATGGAGTGTAGGGGAAGGGTCTGGTAAATATGTCACATTTACCAGCCTCTTCATTTCTTGCATGAACACAATGCGTGATCAGCACTGATCACTCACTGTGTTTATTCATAATTGAAGCATAGTAAACTGTCTTTTTTGGAAGGGGGGGGCCTGTCACTTTGGCTGTATGGGGCCCCGTGGTTTCTAAAAGCAGGCAGGCTTTTACTGCAGACATCTCATGTCTCGTCTGCAATAAAATGCCCCTGCCTGCCTGTTCGCTGTCTCCTCCAGCACTTTAATCTGAGCGCCAAATGCGCAGTTCAGCTTACAGTCCAAGATCAGTCTCTGAGTGCCGGGATGACGACCTCCTGCACATGCGCAGAAGTGACATCATCCCTTGCTGGCCAATGAAGAGGCAAGAAGACTGGCACTCAGAAGAGGATGCTGGAGCCAGGGCAGGACCGCTGGAAAGGTGAGTATAGAGACTTTAGATCCGCGTTAAAGATCTAGGGTGTGCTGGAGAATTCGTACATTGAGCTACATGGGTAGGTGGCCCTTATTATTTATTTATTTCAGGTACTTATATAGCGCCATCAATTTACACAGCACTTTACATATATATTGTACATTCACATCAGTCCCTAACCCTCAAGGGGTGTACAATCTAAGGTCCCTAACTCACATTCATACATACACATACTAGGGACAATTTAGACAGGAGCCAATTCACCTACCAGCATGTCTTTGGAGTGTGGGAGGAAACCGGAGTACCCGGAGGAAACCCATGCTCATATCCCTGGCCCCAAGCAATTTCCTGAGACAAGCACTGGCATGAGGAGTGCAGAGGGAGGGGGGCATGTCTCCTGCCGCTGCTTGTCTCTGCAAAATGCTTGGAACTGGAGATACGTTCTGACTATCAATGCAGCCATCTCCTTGCTAGCTGTGTTGTCGGGCAGTCGTGGAGGGAGAAGGGGGCGCCTTGCCTGACCATGGAGGTAACCTTCCACAGCACGTAGCAAGATGGTACAAAGTACTACATATATAGAACACCATGATAAAAGAAAGAAACAAGAATTATTCTTTAATATGAAGACATTCATATAAAAAGGGACATTTCCAGGGACAAATCTTTAAACAGCACAACATGGGGTATTTTGTAACAAGCCATCAATTTGAGTTGTAAATGCTATTCTATTCTGTCTGCAGTTCAGTTGTAACTGCTATTCTATTCTGTCTGCAGTTCAGTTGTAACTACTATTCTGTCTGCAGTTCAGTTGTCATTGCTATTCTATGCTATCTGTCTGCAGTTCAGTTGTCACTGCTATTCTATCTGCAGTTCAGTTGTAACTGCTATTCTATTCTATCTGTCTGCAGTTCAGTTGTAATTGTTATTCTATTCTATCTGTCTGCAGTTCAGTTGCAACTGCTATTCTAGTCTGTCTACAGTTCTATTGTAAATGCTATTCTATTCTATCTGTCTGCAGTTCAGTTGTAACTGCTATTCTATCTGTCTGAAGTTCAGTTGTAAATGCTATTCTATTCTGTCTGCAGTTCAGTTGTAAATGCTATTCTATCTCTCTGCAGTTCAATTGTTACAACTATTCTATTCTGTCTGAAGATCAGTTGTAACTACTATTCTATCTGTCTGCAGTTCAGTTGTAACTGCTATTCTATTTTGTCTACAGTTCAGTTGTAAATGCTATTCTATTGTATCTGTCTGCAGTTCAGTTGTAACTGCTATTCTATCTGTCTGCAGTTCAATTGTTACTACTATTCTATTCTGTCTGCAGTTCAGTTGTAACTGCTATTCTATTGTATCTGTCTGCAGTTCAGTTGTAACTGCTATTCTATTGTATCTGTCTGCAGTTCGGTTGTAACTGCTATTCTATTCTGTCTGCAGTTCAGTTGTAACTGCTATTCTATTCTGTCTGCAGTTCAGTTGTAACTGCTATTCTATTCTGTCTGCAGTTCGGTTGTAACTGCTATTCTATCTGTCTGAAGTTCAGTTGTAAATGCTATTCTATCTGTCTGAAGTTCAGTTGTAAATGCTATTCTATTCTGTCTGTAGTTCAGCTTTAACACTAAGCATAATGAATGTATAAAACATCAATAATGAATGGCAACCAAATTTAAACTTTTACTGATCATACTACAGTAAAATGAAATCTTATTGGTTCCTACAGACAGCTGCACTCTGCACTGCCTTATAATATTCTATTTAGCTAGACCTGCTTCCTATAAGGTGAGGGGCAAATGTTTTAAGGTGTATTTATAAAAACTTCACTTAGCTGCTCATCCATCAATACAACATGTACATTTGTTCTATGTGAATTGAGCAAAATCAAATCCTCTCATTACGGCACTAGATGGTGTTGAGTATATGTTAGGGATGCGGGTATGACCAGAAATGTGTGGACTGACACAGGGAAGTAGCAGGCTTCAAGAACACAGGAGTAGTCAGGGCTGGAGAGGTGGAATGGTCAGGCAGGCTGTTAGGCACTGTCAGGCACCGCCAGGCGGGATCTCTAGTACCAACAGAACGGGATTCCCCAGGGCTCGGAGTCTAAGCCCCAGTCTGCCTTTTCACCAGTGCCCCTGATGGTGGAGATGGACTTGGCGCAGGACTGAGACCAGGTCACGGCCCCTGAGGTAGAGGGGTCCACCGAGGGTATGTACCGTGGGAAAGCCTGACGTGAAGAGGCTGGCAGACCTGGTAACAGGGACAGATCCATGCGGGATGGATGGATCGTCTGGGTAGCGTCAGGCGTAGTCAGGAAGGCCAGATCAGCAACGTGCGGGCAGCGAGGTACCGGAGGAGCAGGCAGAGAATAGTCAGAGTCACAAGCCGGGTTCAGTAACTCGCGGGCAGCGTGGTACAGAGGATCAGGCAGAAGGATGGTCAGGCAAGCCAGGGATCAAGCAGGAGAAGTCAGCAGAGGTCAGGATCAGGCAGGGTCAGCAACAAACCAGATAGTTAGCAGAACAGGAACACAGAATACCAGGTACAGGGGCTCATGGGAAACAATACACCAAGGCCCTGATCACAGGCCTGGTCCTACTTAAATACACCTCCTGCAATCAGCTTCAGCTGATGGCTGACTGCAGGAGTGAGATTCTGGTTGCTGAGAGCACCCGCTGGTCAGCCCTGGTACTGCAGCCCACACGGCAGGTGAGTCCCACCACCAGTGCTGAGTCCATTCCTGACAGTATAATAGGAAATTAGTATCCTCCTGAACTCCATCTAGTGGCCATAATGCAGCATTTTACATATTCAAATGATTCTTTTTTCAATGTGCAGAGAATGTGGCTTGAGAACATTCGATTTGTTGCCCCATTTGCAAAGAACAAACTTACATGAGATTTCCATTGATGAACAGCTAATCTTTATGATTACACACCTTGTAGTAGCTGGTCTGTACAATTACAAAAGTCAACGTTTTAATGGTACAACCTGATTGTTTTAGTTGTGTCCCCACCCTGGTCCATTCAATGGAATTGTACATTACCTCATCAAAATAGGGGTTGTTTCCTTTTCGTATTCGGGTCCTCTTCGTCTGCCCGGCAACTGTCACCTTGACAACAGGTTTGATATTTAAACCCATAATTTGGCGTCCTTCGATCACTCGCACCCGAACCTGAAGGAGAATCGTAGAAAGCATTAGACTGTGTTAGATGCATTGGTAAATACCAGCTGTTCTGGGTGGTAATCTACATTGGATATAAGTGTATTACCAGAGTATTCTGATGATAATGCATTCTAAAGAGGACCTGTTAAGGAGATGCTGAAAATGCTAGTGGCCCATGCTGACCGATGTCCACAGCCAAAAATGCCTACAATGGGCACATGATCATCAAAACTAGCACACGGAGCAATGGAAGGTGTCTGAGGTGTTGACTTGGCCTCCAAATTCTTCTGATCTCAATCAAATAAAAGTGATACTAAACCCACAACAGTAAAATTAAACTGTATATGCAGTAAAGCATGCTTGTTATAGTCACTGTGGAACTTAAGGGCTTAATCCTTTGCATTGTGTAAAAGGTTTCTTGATCTTGTCTTCTCTGATCCTCCCCTTCTTCCACTGTCCCCGATTCATCTTCTGCTAGAACAGAGCCTTGGGGGTATGCTCAGTTTAGTAAGTAATGCTAGAGAGTTTTTTTTTTCTTGGGAGTGTATCAGCACAGGGCCAATCCAGACAGAGGGTCAGGGGTCCTGCAGCCTCATAGGACAGTGAGAGGAGAATGAAAACACCTTCTACAACCTTTAACCAGTACTCTGCTGGACACTGATAGAAGTCACAAGACTGCTATATACTGCTGATGAGAAAAGGTATTTAGCAGTTTATATTTACTACAATAATTGCACTTCCATGTTGTGTGTACTGTGCAAGACCGGATATAGTGAATGCAGGGTCTGGGGAGACCAGATATAGTGAATGCAGGGTCCAGGGAGACCAGATATAATGAATGCAGGGTCTGGGGAGACCAGATATAGTAAATGCAGGATCCGGGCAGACCGGATATAGTGAATGCAGGGTCCGGGGAGACCAGATATAGTGAATGCAGGGTCTGGGGAGACCAGATATAGTGAATGCAGGGTTCTGGGAGACCAGATATAGTGAATGCAGGGTGTGGAGAGACCAGATATAGTGAATGCGGGGTCCGCGGAGACCAGATATAGTGAATGCAGGGTCCTGGGAGACCAGATATAGTGAATGCAGGGTCCGGGGAGACCAGATATAGTGAATGCAGGGCCTGGGGAGACCGGATATAGTGAATGCAGGGTCCGGGGAGGACGGTAATAGTGAATGCAGGGTCCGGGGAGACCGGATATAGTGAAGGAAGGTCCGGGGAGACCGGATATAGTGAATGCAGGGTCCGGGGAGACCAGATATAGTGAATGCAGGGTCCGGGGAGACCGGATATAGTGAATGCAGGGTCCAGGGAGACCGGATATAGTGAAGGAAGGTCCGGGGAGACTGGATACAGTGAATGCAGGGTCCGGGGAGACCGGATACAGTGAATGCAGGGTCCGGGGAGACCGGATACAGTGAATGCAGGGTCCGGGGAGACCGGATATAGTGAATGCAGGGTCCAGGGAGACCAGATATAGTGAAGGAAGGTCCGGGGAGACCAGATATAGTGAAGGAAGGTCCGGGGAGACCGGATACAGTGAATGCAGGGTCTGGGGAGACCAGATATAGTGAATGCAGGGTCCAGGGAGACCGGATACAGTGAATGCAGGGTCTGGGGAGACCGGATACAGTGAATGCAGGGTCGGGGTTTAGTAACACTTTAAGCATCTTTGGGATGTGCTGGAAAAATAAGTCCGATCCATGGAGGCCCCACCTCACAACTTACAGGACTTAAAGTGGAGTTCCAGTGAAAATGAAAAAAAATAAATAAAAGTAAGCAGCTACAAAAACTGTAGCTGCTGACTTTTAAAAAACAGACACTTACCTGTCCCTCAGTCCCGTGGTGTGTCCCCAGCAGCCCGTTTCATCAGCCACCCTGTGTTCCTGGCCCTGAAGAATCTTCAGTGTGGGCACCTGGCTGTGACAGCTTGCGGCTTCACAGCCGGGTGCTCACTGCGCATGCGCGAGAAGTGCTGCGCTTCATGAATGGTCCCATAGTCTTCTGGGACCTGTCACATGTCCCAAAAGACTACGGGGAGGGAGGGGGGAAGATCGCAGCACAGTGAAAGTGGGAGCGGGTATCTTTCAATTACAGATACCCGATTTCCCCCCCCCCCCCCCTCCAAAGATGCCAATCCTTAACGGGGAGAGGGAGACTAATTCTTAAAGCGGAACTTCCCCTTTTGGGTGGAGTTCCACTTTAAGGATCTGCTACTGACAATTTGGTGTCAGATGCCACAGCATACCTTCAGAGGTCAAGTGGCGTCCATGCCCCAGTGGTTTAAAGTTGTTTTGGTGGCAAAAGAGGGACCTACTCAATATTAGGTGGGTGGTCATAATGTTATGGCTGATAAGTGTATGCTCCTATCAGCCATAACATGCACAGGTCCATTTTCTCTTGTCCTGTATGCTGGGTGCAATTTTCATTACCTCTGCTTAGGCTAGGCTCACATTTGTGCTTGTCAGGAACGCTCAAAAAATTGTGCACATTTCAAACCCGCAGGCAAATCGTGCTGCTCTTTAACAGACATGCAGGGGTACCATTACATATTAATGACTTCCACACATCAGCCAAGCCAACACTTTCAGGTGTACAAAACTGCATGGTGCCGCAGTAGCGCTCAACTCCGTGTGACGCTGGGACTTCCTCACTCACATTTCTGCAGGTAAGACAGTCCACTGAAATGAATGCTGAATAGTACTTCTTCTCTTGTCCGGTACGCTGGGTGTAATTCCCAGTACTGATTCTTATTCTATACAGTCAGGTCCATAAATTTTGGGACATCGACACAACTCTAAAGATTTTTGGCTCTATACACCACCACAATGGATTTGAAATGAAACGAACAAGATGTGCTTTAACTGCAGACTGTCAGCTTTAATTTGAGGGTATTTACATCCAAATCAGGTGAACGGTGTAGGAATTACAACAGTTTGCATATGCGCCTCCCACTGTTGTAATTCCTACACTGTTCACCTGATTTGGATGTAAATACCCTCAAATTAAAGCTGACAGTCTGCAGTTAAAGTACATCTTGTTTGTTTCATTTCAAATCCATTGTGGTGGTGCATAGAGCCAACAATTTTAGAATTGTGTCGATGTCCCAATATTTATGGACCTGACTGTATGTATGGACAACGTACAGTTCCACTTCACCTATCTGATCTGGGGGTGCAGTCATGAAAAGTCAGGGGGCACAAAGTCACTGTCACTGACAGTCTGTCATCATGACCTGGGAAACACTAGTATGTATTAGGCGGTCGTTAGATGATGATTAAACAGACCCTGTGCCCCTTTATATCATCAGGTATCCCTATCAGAGCCCCCTCCTAAAATAGGGTTTCCATCAGTCCCCCATAGCATCAAGGTCCCCATCAGAGTTCCCTCTTTACAACAGGGTCCTCATCAGATTGCCCCCTTACATCAGGATACTCATCAGAATGCCCCCTTATATCAGGGTCCCTATCACAGTGCCCCCTTACATCAACTGTTCCCCCTAACATATGATCAGTTACCCCATTAGAGTGCCCCTTCACATCAGGTATCTGAATCAAAATGCCCCTTTACATCAGGTATCCCCATCACAGTGCTCTCTTACATTAATTGCTTCCACAAGACTGGCTCATGGATCAGTGGATACACTGGGGGGGGGGGGGGCTCAACTAAACTCTGGGGGGCACAGCCCACCCCAGCACCCCACCCCCCCCCCAAGATCTGGCTCTGATATATATCATTTGGTGGAGATGAAAATGATCAGCTTACAGAGGACTGAATTCAAAGACAGCCCGAAAATCAAAGAAGAAAAATTGATGCAGCAGGCGAGTCCATTTTGCTGAAATGTCATTGCAGCAACTCAGAATGGTCCTCAGTAGTTTGTATGGCCCCCACCTGCTTGTATGTATGCCTGACAACGTCGGGGGATGCTCCTAATGAGACGATGGATGGTGTCCTGGGGGATTTCCTCCCAGATCTGGACCAGGGCATCACTGAGCTCCTGGACAGTCTGAGGTGCAACCTGGAGGCGTCGGATGGACTGAAACATGATATCCCAGAGGTGTTCTATTGGATTTAGGTCAGGTGAGCCATTCAGTTCCTTCATCCTCCAGGAACTGCCTGCATACTCTCGCCACATGAGGCATTGTTGTGCACCAGGAGGAACCCAGGACCCACTGCACCAGCGTAGGGTCTGACAATGGGTCCAAGGATTTCATCCCCATACGTAATGGTAGTCAGGGTGCCATTGTCTAGCCTGTAGAGGTCTGTGTGTCCCTCCATGGATATGCCTCCCCAGACCATCACTAACCCCCCACCAAAACGATTATGCTGAACGATGTTATAGGCAGCATAACATTCTCCACGGCTTCTCCAGGCCCTTTCACGTCTGTCACATGTGCTCAGGGTGAACCTGATCTCATCTGTGAAAAGCACAGGGCGCCAGTGGTGGACCTGCCAATTCTGGTGTTCAATGGCAAATGCCAATCAAGCGCTATGGTGCCGGGCAGGGAGCACAGGGCCCAGAAGACTTCGGGCCCTCAGGCCACCCTCATGAAGTCTGTTTCTAATTGTTTGGTCAGAGACATTCACACCAGTGGCCTGCTGGAGGTCATTTTGTAGGGCTCTGGCAGTGCTCATCCTGTTCCTCCTGGCACAAAGGAGCAGATACCGGTCCTGCTGATGGTTAAGGACCTTCTACAGCCCTGTCCAGCTCTCCTAGAGTAACTGCCTGTCTCCTGGAATCTCCTCCATGCTCTTGAGACTGTGCTGGGAGACACAGCAAACCTTCTGGCTATGGCACGTATTGATGTGCCATCCTGGAGGAGTTGGACTGCCTGTGCAACCTCTGTAGGGTCCAGGTATCAGCTCAAGATACCAGTAGACACTGACCCTAGCCAAATGCAAAACTAGTGAAAAACAGTCAGAAAAGATGAGTAGGGAAAAAAATGTCAAACCTGTGAAACCATTCCTATTTTGAGGGTTGTCTCATTGTTGCCCATCTAGTGCACCTGTTTATAATATCATTAACACAAAAGCAGCTGAAACTGATTAACAGCCCCCTCTGCTACTTACCTGACCAGATCAATATCCCAGGAGTTTAATTGACTTGATTCTATACTCTGATTAAAAAGTTTTCCTTTTATTTTTTCGAGCAGTGTATATATAGTGCTCAGCATACGTAAATGAGTACACCCCTTTTGCAAACTAAGATTTGAATCAATATCTCAATGAAGACAAGAACAATTTCCAAAATTTTGACAACACTGAGTTTTATAGAACATTTGCTTGGCTCATTACATGACAGTAAGGTTATTAATATAATCTAGCCTACAAAATCTTCAGTTTTACTCAAATTAGTTGATGCGGAAATGAATCCACCCCACAACAAAAACTCCTCCATCTAGTATTTTGTATGACCTCCATGATTTGTAAGGACAGCACCAAGTCTTCTAGGCATGGAATGAACAAGTTGGCGACATAATGGAACATCAAGCTTTTCCATTCTTCAAGAACGACCTCTTTTAAAGTCTGGATGCTGGATGGAGAGTGATGCTCAACTTACCTCTTTAGAATTCCCCATAGGTGTTGGATTGGGTTCAGATCAGGAGACATACTTGGCCACTGAATCACTTTCACCCGGTTCTTCTTCAGAAATGCAATAGTGGCCTTAAATGTGTGTTCTGGATCATTGTCATGTTGGAAAAGTGCACGACGACCAAGGTCACGGAGTGATGGTAGCATCTTCTCTTTGAATATAGAGCATTACATCTGTGAATTCATGACACCATCAATGGAATGCAGCTCCCTGACACCAGCAGCACTCATGCAGCCCCACAGAAGGACACTGCCACCACCATGTTTCACTGTAGGCACCATGCATTTTTCTTTGTACTCCTCACCTTTGCGACGCCATACAGTTTTGAACTCATCATTTCCAAAAACATTTATCTTGGTATCATCACTCCAGAGTACAGAGTCTCAGTAGTCTTTTTCAGCATGAGCCCTGGCAAATTCTAGGTGGGCTTCTTTGTGCATGGGCTTTATGAGAGGCTTCCTTCATGGATGACACCCATGCATGTCATTCCTCTGCAGTGTACGCCGTATTGTGTCACGGGAGACAATCATCTCAGTTTGGCTTTCTACTTCTTTAGTTAACTGCAGTGAACTTGTATCAACCCTTCTCATCAGAAGATGCTCCTGTTGAGGTGTTAACTTCTGTGGATGTGCTGGACGTCTCTGTGAGATGGTTGCAGTTCCATCTTTGTTAAATTTTTGCATCACTTTTGCTCCAGTATTCTGACTGATAAGTAAAGCTTTGCTGATCTTCTTGTAGCCTTCACCTTTCTTATGTAAAGAAATTATTTTCTTTCTCAGGCCTTGTGACATTTCTCTTCCATGTGGTGCCATTGCTGATAGCATAAAATGGGAGGGGTTTTCTTTGTTAAGTAATGCCCTTTTATAATCACCTGTCTGCTGGACACCTGTATAATGAATAATTAGTCTCAGCTGGAGTTGAAGTCTTGTTAATTAGAATTATGTTGTCTAACATGTATCTTTGCTCCTAAGACTTCCATTGGCGTGCATTCATTTTTGCAACACGGGCTTGCATGAATTTGTTAGGAAAAATACTCTGTGTGCGCAAATTAACAAATCTTGTTTGCAATTAATGGCCGGCATTTATGGGAGTATTTTGTAGTATAGAGTCCCATAGAAAATGTAGATACTGAAAGGAAAGTAAAGGTTTTCTGACAAATCTGTTGGGGTGTACTTATTTATGCTGAGCACTGTATATACACACATATGTCCGATGTTAACCCCCAACCTAAACCTTAAAGCAGTATTAATCCCAAAACCAAAAGTCTAATACAATGTATATTGGGCTTACCAATTATTAGATGCGGTGACTGCATTCGTTTTTTTTTAGGCTTTTTCCTGCTGTTTTCACCTGCTGATCTGTATTAGAGTGTCTCCACTCTGGATGAAGGAGCACAGGGGGCACCTCTGGACAGCAGTATTGTAAGTCACAGGTTAGGGGAGTGTTAGATGCACTGGCAGATTTAAATACACCAACAAACTGAAGTCAAACTCCAGCTTATACTTTATAAGCAGTTAAAGCACACAGTTTTTTTTCTCTTTTGTGATAAAGTTTTATATAAATGATTAAAAGGTGATCGTTGCAAGCACCTGTGTCAGTGTTAAATGATTTGTCTGAGCCCTGCAGGACCCCATACTCATTCACATGGGGGGGGGATGAGATCTGGGGGCCCCCTTGCTAAAGGGGGCTTCCAGATTCCGATAAGCCCCCTGCCCACAGATTCCCATAACCACAGACCAGGGTTATGGGGAAGAGGCCCTTGTCCCCATCAACATAGGGACAAGGTGCTTTGGGGGGGGGGGGAACCCCCAAAGCACCCCCACATGTTGCGGGCATGTGGCCTGGTATGGTTCAGGAGGGGGACTCCGCTCGCTCGTCCCCCCCCTTTCCTGACCTGCCGGGCTGCATGCTAGGGTAAGAGTCTGGTATGGATCTTGGGGGGGGGGGGGGGCACGCCATTTTTTTAATTCTGGCGTGGGAGTTTCCCTCAAAACCCATAGCAGACCCGGAGGGCTTGGTATGAATGTAGGGGGGACCCCACAACGTTGTTTTATTATTTTTTAAATTCTTTTTGACGTCCTTTCTATGCTGCTGAGCTGCAATATATAGGTGGAGTGTTGTGTGGATGTGACCTTGGCTTGAGTGTAGGCAGAGACACAGGGGGCCCCATTACCTCCTATTGCCCTGGGGCCCCATGAGTTGTCAGTCTGCCCCTGACCCTAACCCTTACTCCCAAATCCCAACAGCCATAATATCTACTACTTTGCACTCAAAAATTTCTTGGCATAACATATTACAACAAAAAATATAAAATGCAAAAATTATCCAATGCTGGCAAACAGCAACACAAATGTGTTCCAATCAGGGGCAGACTGACAACTCATGGGGCCCCCGGGCAATAGGGGATCATAGGGCCCCTGTGTCCTTGCCCAAACTCGAAAAAGGTACCAGGGGCATCTCATGGGGCCCCCTACTGACTGTCAGTCCGCCCCTGGTTCCAATACAACTGATCTGTCATTTCTGATCATTGTTGTTACCAGTTTGGACTCACCTGGAAGTCCTGAGGTTTGTTGGACAGTGCTCTTAGAGGGGCACTCTTTTTCCTCTTGACCCCCTGAACTGGGTATTGCTGGGATTTCTTGGGGAGAGTCGGCTGCTCGGCTCCAGGCAGAAGTGACATCGCATCACCTTCATCTCCAGTGCCGATCGGGTCTTCTGTGTCCTCTTCCTCTGCTATGTCTGCACAGGAAACACAACTAAAGTCACAGCCTGTAATACAGAGATCAAATTGTCCACACTAACAATAACATGGTATGCAAAGGAGTTCACATCCACCAAAATTGACATTTAAAGGGTTACTAAACCCCGGACCCTACATTCACTATATTTGGTCTCCCCGGACCCTGCATTCACTATATTTGGTCTCCCCGGACCCTGCATTCACTATATCTGGTCTCCCCGGACCCTGCATTCGCTATATCCGGTCTCCCCGGACTCTGCATTCACTATATCCGGTCTCCCCGGACCCTGCATTCGATATATCCAGTCACCCCGGACCCTGTATTCACTATATCTGGTCTCTCCAGACCCTGCATTCGCTATATCTGGTCTCCCCGGACCCTGCATTCACTATATCCGGTCTCCCCGGACCCTGCATTCACTATATCCGGTCTCCCCGGACCCTGCATTCACTATATCCGCTCTCCCCAGACCCTGCATTCACTATATCCGCTCTCCCCGGACCCTGCATTCACTATATCCGCTCTCCCCGGACCCTGCATTCACTATATCCGGTCTCCCCGGACCCTGCATTCACTATATCTGGAATCCCCGGACCCTGCATTCACTATATCTGGTCTCCCAGGACCCTGCATTCACTATATCTGGTCTCCCAGGATCCTGCATTCACTATATCTGGTCTCCCAGGATCCTGCATTCACTATATCCGCTCTCCCCGGACCCTGCATTCACTATATCCAGTCTCCCCGGACCCTGCATTCACTATATCCAGTCTCCCCGGACCCTGCATTCACTATATCCAGTCTCCCCGGACCCTGCATTCACTATATCCAGTCTCCCCAGACCCTGCATTCACTATATCCAGTCTCCCCGGACCCTGCATTCACTATATCTGGTCTCCCCGGACCCTGCATTCACTATATCCAGTCTCCCCGGACCCTGCATTCACTATATCCGGTCTCCCCGGACCCTGAATTCACTATATCTGGAATCCCCGGACCCTGCATTCACTATATCCGGTCTCCCAGGACCCTGCATTCACTATATCTGGTCTCCCAGGACCCTGCATTCACTATATCTGGTCTCCCCGGACCCTGCATTCACTATATCTGGTCTCCCCGGACCCTGCATTCACTATATCTGGTCTCCTACAGTACATAGAACATGGAAGTACAATTGTTTTAGTAAATGGACACTGCTAAATACCTTTTCTCATCAGCAGTTAGGGCAGTTTTTGACTTCTATCAGTGTCCGGCAGAGCACTGGTTAAAGGTTTTAGGAGGAGTTTTATTTCTGCTCTAGGAGAATGTAGAGCCCCTGACCTCTGTCTGGACAGTGCTGATTGGCCCTATGCTGATCACATGCTCTCACCCAAGAAACACAAAAAAACTCTCTAGGAATACACACTAAACTGAACATGTGCATGTGACTACAGGTTCAGTCTGTCTTATCAGGTGGACAACTGAACAAGAGGAGGGGCAGAGAAGTCAGGATCAAACAGAGTTTTTACACCCTTAGGTTCCACAGTGAGTATAACAAACATGCTTTACTGCATCTACAGACTGATTGTACTGTTGTGGGGTTAGTAACACTTTAAATCAAAGTGGCTCATTTGCACCAAACTGGGTCACAAAAATTGCAGGTCCTTCATCATCAAGACGTTTGAGGGGCTCAAGCAACAATCTCAGGGTTTCGGTAAACCATTAGTACAGACAACATCCATAACATATACAGCAAAGACATATTTTATCTCTGGCCACTTTCTTGATGTTGTAAATATATAGGGAGCTGGCAAGGTCATCTAGCGCCCAGGACAAAGATGGCACCCCCCCTCCCCCAAATATGTCAGCAAAAATCCCCTCCCACCCCCTCCCCCACCATCCCCTCCCCTCCCAATTAAAATCAAGCACTAATCTGTACACTTATTCCCAAGCAAAAATTCCCTTTGAAAGCCAAAATTCTCCCCCAAAAAATCCCCCTCCCGAATCCCAGCTCAAATCCTCTCCCTCCCCAAATTCCCCCTTCTAGCATAAACCCCCCCCCCCCCCCAAATTTGAGCTCCTAGTACAAATCCCCCTCCCTCCAATCATCCCTACTAGCACAAATCTCCCCCTTCCAAACACCCCTTCCTAACACAAATCCCCCCTCCTAATATTATTTCTCCCTCTAAAATCCCCCCTCCTAGCACAAATCCTCTTCCCCTCACCCCCACTCCCAACACAAATCATCTCCCTCCCCAAATGCCCCTTCTAGTATAACCCCCTTCCCCCCAAAAAAAAATGTTTGCTCCTAGCACAAATCCCCTTCCCCAATCATCCCTTCCTAAGACAAATCCCCCCTCCTAGTATGATTTCTCCTTTCAAAATCCCCCCTCCTAGCACAAATCCTCTTCCCCCCATCCCCCACTCCCAACACAAATCGTCTCCCTGCTCAAATGCCCCCTTCTAGTATAACTCCCCCCCAAAAGAAATGTAAGCTCCTAGCATAAATCCCCCTCCCCCCAATCATCCCTACTAGCACAAGCCCCCCCCCCCCACAAATACACCCAAATCCCCCTTCCTAACACAAATCCCCCCTCCTAGTATGATTTCTCCCTCCAAAATTCCCCTCTCCTAGCACAAATCCTCTTCCCCCACCCCCCCTATCAACACAAACCCTCTCAAATCACCCCAACTAACACATCCCCCCAAATCACCTCCCTCTTAAATGTTTCCTTCTAGAACAAATTGTGTACCAATGCCACTCCCAAAATTTCTCCTCCCAGTACAACCCCCCCCCATTTCCCATCCTAGCACATATCCCCCCCCAAACCCTCCTCCTAACACTAACCCCCCCCCCCAAATTTCTACTCTTAGCACAAATCCTCCCCCTCCCAAATCCCCCCCCTCCTAGTACAATTTCTCCCTCCAAAATTCCCCCTCCTAGCACAAATTCTCTTCTCTCCCCCCCTCCTAGCACAAATACTCTCATCCCCAGCACAAGTGTTTGTTACTCAGAATCTGCTGTCACTACTCCTGCCAGCTTGTAGGTAGGAACCCTCCACACAGTAAGCCCCGCCCCCACCACCACCATGTCACATGATACCACAGCGCCCAGGGCAGCCGACCCTCTTGCCCACCCCTTGTCCCAGCCCTGATAAGGGAGCTTTCTGGATAAAAAGAAGCCACCAATGTACCAGTCAGGTGGAAATGCAAATGATACCCTTCAGATTCTGAAATTTGACCAAAATTGGAATGGCTGTCTATAGCACTTCATATTAAGAGGCCAATTTATTTCTTAACCATGGAAATAAAGGAGTTTCAAATTCTGACATCTAATGACACCGATGATGTATAGAGCTAAGATGTATCCTCTTTCTTTCGTCCATTGAATGCACCATCTCCCAATCAATGACCGTGGAGTAGCATACATGAAATGAGAGTGGGGGAAAGTCATAATGACTTTTGTCTATACATGTACCAAGTCAGTATTCAGCATGTATTAGCATGAACTATCAATGGCAGCCTTTATGCATTCAACAATAAAAGATTTCCATTAAAGTGATTGTATATTATTTATTTATCTGTTGGTTGGTCTGTTTAATTATTGTGGCCATGACTAAAAAAAAATATATATATAGTTTTAATATTTTTTACTTTTGTTAGTCAGGTAAATATAAATAAATGCATATTTAGATTCTGCATTCTTCTTTTTCACCAGCAGGTGGTACTATAACTCCCTTTTTTACATTTCCCAGTCTCTCTGTTTGTTGTAAAGCCCCATTGTTTACACACTTTGTGAACTTTATCAAATTCAGGTACACAAAGTCGGCATGGTGTGCAGCCATTCGGAGCATCTCTTCATTTCTATAGAATGGCCAGACTAGCGCCCTTAGAGAGTGGCAGGGCGGTGAATGCACCAGGGAAGCACAAGCAGTGGTGTATTTAGGTTTTGTGCTGTCCTAGGCAACACATAAATCGCCCCCCACCCCTGCAGAGATAGCCTGACATTGACGAGGAACACCCCTGCCCTCCTCAGAAGAGCCTTCCACTACCACAGCCCCCCATACACCAGCCACCATCCGCCACAGTGAGGCAGAGAGAGACACTTGCCTGCACAGTCCAGATATCCCTGGGAACAAAAATGGGGTAATTCATACACCATCATGAAACCCACAGTCTCTCTCGGAACCCACCAGGTCCCCATGCCGCATGTGTCCCTTCCTCCATCCCTTCTTCCAAGGGGAAGTGTTGCCCCCCCCCTGAAAAATGCCACCCTAGGCAAATGCCTTGTTTGCCTTGTGGTAAATACACCCCTGAGCACAAGTGCTTAAAGCAGTGTAAATCTTCCCATTGTTTACACACAGAAGTGACTGACACATCAACAGCGACTCCTCCCTCATCAGACAGCTCTGTCTGAAATTTCAAAGACAGAAGGCAGGCTTATACTGCTGGGCAGTCTCGCTGGCTAACCCACAGTGCTCAGGGAATCCTGTGTCATGCATTGAAAACTCATGTGTAAAATAAGGATTGGATACAAGCCTATAAAACATATAGAACAGAAGTTTAAAAATGTATAAACGCTAAAAAAAAACCAAAAAATTGTGATGTACCGATATATTATTGGCAGAAAATAGGGTTATGGGCATTTTGCTGCTAAAAAAAAAGGTGATGATAATTGACTTCAATGCAAAATTGCGTCCCATTGATGTCAATGCAAAATCACGTCCCATTGACTTAAATGCAAAACCGCGTCTCATTGCCGTCAGTACAAAATCACGTCCCATTGACTTCAATGCAAAACCTCGTCCCTTTGACTTCCATACAAGATTGTGTCCCATTGACTTCAATGCAAAAACGCCCCCTAATTAAGTTTTTTAATTTTATCTATACATTTCATTTTATTTTCTGTGCAATTTTTTGTGTGTTATTTTCAATAAAAGCTATTTTACATTATTGGATTGTATTTTTTAAATTAATACAGTAGTCGTTTAAATTCAT
Source organism: Staurois parvus (assembly GCF_062004578.1). Classification (NCBI taxonomy): domain Eukaryota; kingdom Metazoa; phylum Chordata; class Amphibia; order Anura; family Ranidae; genus Staurois; species Staurois parvus. The sequence goes on from NW_028318471.1 coordinate 362,018, forward strand.
GATATTAATGAAAAAGTCGAAAATAATATAATTATGTATAAAAAAAATTTTTTTAACAAAACTGTCCATTTCGGTTTCGATTTTCGGCATCCTGAATTTTCAGTTTGTTTCGGTCCAGAATTTTCATTTCGGTGCACCACTACAAAAAAACTAAAATACTTGGGGGGAGGTTCACTAAACCTAGTGCACTCAGAATCTGGTGCAGCTGTGCATGGTAACCAATCAGCTTCTAACTTCAGTTTGTTCAATTAAGCTTTGACAATAAAACCTGGAAGCTGATTGGTTTCTATGCAGAGCTGCATAAAAGTGTGTAACCTTTTATAAATAAAGTAGAGAGCTTTTTGATAGCACCTCATATGGAGCTTCTATGGCAGCTCTGATCAGGCTGGGTTCACCTACAGGCAGGGGCAGACTGACAGCTCATGGGGCCCCTGTGTCCTTGCCCAAACTCAAAATAGCCTATGAAAAAGGTACCAGGGGCATCGCATGGGGCCCCCTACTGACCCCGGACCCTCGGGCAGTGCCCGAATTTCCAGATGGTCAGTCCGCCCCTGTCTACAGGTGTGACTGAGCATAGCCGAGTTTTCCTGCATTCTTTCTGTGCTCCCGCGTGTCAGGTCATTCATTTCAATGGGCTGCCCTACATGCAAGAAACTCAGAAAAGAGGTACCTAATTCTTTTCCAAAAATGCGCTTCACCAAACTACATTCTGTTTCCATGTGCGTTTGTAGATTAACTATTAATGACACCGACATGCGTCTGCTAAACAATTTCTACTCCCAATGGCCACAGTCCGGCCCCCCTAAAGTCTGAAGCCCAATAAACTGACCCTTTGTTCAGAAAGTTTGGAGCTCCCAGCTATAGGCTGACCTACGCTCAACAAATGTGCCAAAGTAGCTTGTAGCGTTTTGGGTGTTGAGCTTCACACATTTTGATGCGTTTGTCAAGCGTTTTCTTTTGCATATAAAAACACGCGTCTGCTTGTTGCGTTGAGGGTTCCATTAACAATCAATGGCCCTGAAGCGCAACATGTGTTTTTCACATGTTTTCTGAAAGCACGCAGAAATGCAGGCATTTGTGGGCATTCAGGAAATGCCTAGATGTGAATGGGGCCTAAGCCTAGTGCAGGTGTGGAATGTTCCGCAGCACCATCTGATTCCATGTGGTGCAATTTTTAAAAGGAGTTTGGGACTTCTTTCCCTGCGTTTTCTGCGGGTAGAGCAGCCTATTAAAATGAATGGGCTGCCCAACTCGCAGATTGCAGCCCACACAAGTGTGAACCGAAGCTAACACTCTCTTCTGGGCAGCACAGTGGCTAAATGGTCAGCACTTCCACCTGGCAGTACTAGGGTTGCTGGTTCAAATCCCAACCATGGTACCACCTGCCTGGAGTTTGTATGTTCTCCATGTGCCTGTATGGGTGTCCTCCAGGTACTCCGGTTTCCTCCAGCACACCAAAGACATGCTGGTAGATTAATTGACTTCTGTCTAAATTGTCCCTAGTATGTGTATGTATGAATGTAAGCTAGAGACCTTAGATTGTACACCCCTTGAGGGTTAGGGACTGATGTGAATGTACAATATATATGTAAATTGAAGGCACTATATAAGAACCTATAATAATAAATATGCATGCACACCCACATGGAAGAAAAATATGCTTCTCAAATATATTGACATACAGTTGCAAGAAAAAGAATGTGAACCCCTTGGGATTACGTGGAGTTTTGCATGAATTGGGCATAAAATGTGCTCTGAACGTCATCCAAGTCACAACAATAGAAGAACACAGTCTGCTGAACATAATACTACACAAACATTAGATGTTGCCATGGTTTAATTGCACATAACATGTAAACATTCACAGTGCAGGGAGGAAAAAGTATGTGAAGCCCTAGCTTAATGACTTCTCCCAGAGCTAATTGGAGCCAGGAGTGAGCCAACCTTGACTCCAATCAGTGTGATGATGTTGGATGTGTTGCTGACAGCTGTCCTGCCCTTAAAAAACACACACCTGTTTTGGGTTTACTGGTTTCAAGAAGCACTGTCTGATGTGAACCATGCCTCGCAGAAAAGAGCTCTCAGAAGACCTACGATCAAGAATTGTTGACTTGCATGAAGCTGGAAAGGGTTACAAAAGTATCTCCTTGAGCCTTGATGTTCATGTGTCCACGGTAAGACAGACTGTCTACAAATGGAGAAAGTTTAGCACTGTTGTTACTCTCCCTAGGCGTGGTCGTCCTGTAAAAATGACTGCAAGAGCACAGCGCAGAATGCTGCATGAGGTAAAGAAGAATCCCAGAGTGTCAGCTAAAGACCTACAGAAATCTCTGGCACATGCTAACATTTTTGTTGACACATTTACAATAAGGAAAACATTAAACAAGAATGGAGTACATGGGAGGACACCACGGAGGAAGCCATTGCTGTCCAAAAAGAAGATTGCAGCACGTTTGAAGTTTGCAAAAGAGCACCTGGATGTTCCACAGCACTACTGGCAAAATATACTGTGGACAGATGAAACCAAGATTGAGTTGTTTGGGAAGAACACACAACACTATGTGTGGAGAAAAAAAGGCACAGCACACCAACATCAAAACCTCATCCCCACTGTGAAACATGGCGGAGGGAGCATCATGGTTTGGGGCTCCTTTGCTGCCTCAGGGTCTGGATGGATTGTTGTCATTGATGGGAAAATGAATTCCAGAGTTTTTCAAGACATTTTGCAGGAAAACGTACGACCATCTGTCCGCCAACTGCAGCTCTGCAGAGGATGGGTGATGCAACAGGACAATGACCCAAAGCATACAAGTCATTCAACAAAACAATGGCTGCAACAGCACAGAATACACCTTCTGGAGTGGCCCAGTCAGAGTCCTGACCTCAACCCCATTGAAATGCTGTGGCATGACCTTAAGAGAGCGATTCACACCAGACATCCCAACAATATTGCTACACTGAAACAGTTTTGTGAAGAGGAGTGGTCCAAAATGACTCCAGATCGTTGTGCAGGTCTGATCTGCAACTACAGGAAATGTCTGGTTGAGGTTATTGCTGCCAAAGGAGGGTCAACCAGTTATTAAGTCAGAAGGTTCACATACTTTTTCCTCCCTGCACTGTGAATGTTTACATGTTATGTGCAATTAAACCAAGGCAACATCTAATGTTTGTGTAGTATTATGTTCAGCAGACTGTGTTCTTCTATTGTTGTGACTTAGATGACGTTCAGAGCACATTTTATGCTCAATTCATGCAAAACTCCACGGAATCCCAAGGGGTTCACATACTTTTTCTTGCAACTGTATATTTGAAATACTACATGTTTGGCCATATTTCAATAAATAAATATATATATATATACTGTATATACAGTGAGGAACAGAAGTATTTGAACCCCCTGCGATTTTGCAAGTTCTCCCATTTAGAAATCATGGAGGGGTCTGACATTCACATTGTAGGTGCATTCCCACTCTGAGAGACAGAATTAAAAAAAAAATGCAGGAAATCACATTGTATGATTTTTAAAGAATTTATTTGTCTTGCACTGCTGAACATAAGTATTTGAACACCTAAGAAACAGCAAGAATTATGGCTCTCAAAGACCTGTTACTGTGCCTTTAAAAAGTCCACCTCTACTCCACTCATTAATCTAACTTAGTAGCACCTGTCTGAGCTCTTTAAAGACACCTGTCCACCCCACAGTCAGTCAGACGCCAACTACTACCATGGGCAAGAGCAAAGAGCTGTCAAAAGACACCAGAGACAAAATTGTGGACCTCCACAAGGCTGGAAAGGGCTACAGGGCAATTGCCAAGCAGCTTGGTGAAAATAGATCAACTGTTGGAGCAATTGTTAGAAAATGGAAGAGGCAAAAGACGACTGTCAGTCTCCCTCGGACTGGGGCTCCATGCAAGATCTCACCTCGTGGGGTATCACTGATGATAAGAAAGGTGAGGAATCAGCCCAGAACTACAAGGGAGGAGCTGGTCAATGACATGAAGAGAGCTGGGACCACAGTTTCAAAGGTCACTGTCGGTAGAACACTACGCCGTCATGGTTTCAAATCATGCATTGCACGGAAGGTTCCCCTGCTCAAGTCATCACATGTTCAGGCCCGTCTGAAGTTTGCCAATGACCATCTGGATGATCCAGAGGAGGCATGGGAGAAAGTCATGTGGTCAGATGAGACCAAAGTAGAACTTTTTGGTCTAAACTTCACTCGTCGTGTTTGGAGGAAAAAGAAGGATGAGTTGCATCCCAAGAACACCATCCCTACTGTGAAGCATGGGGGTGGTAACATCATGCTTTGGGGGTGCTTTTCTGCGAAGGGGACAGGACGACTGCACTGTATTAAGGAGAGGATGAATGGGGCCATTTATTGTGAGATTTTGAGCAACAACCTCCTTCCCTCAGTCAGAGCATTGAAGATGGGTCGTGGCTGGGTCTTCCAACATGACAACGACCCGAAGCACACAGCCAGGATAACCAAGGAGTGGCTCCCTAAGAAGCATATCAAGGTTCTGGAGTGGACTAGCCAGTCTCCAGACCTAAATCCAATAGAACATCTTTGGAGGGAGCTGAAACTCCGTGTTGCTCAGCGACAGCCCCGAAACCTGACAGATCTAGAGGAGATCTGTGTGGAGGAGTGGGCCAAAATCCCTGTTGCAGTGCAAACCTGGTCAGGAACTACAGGACACGTTTGACCTCTGTAATTGCAAACAAAGGCTTCTGTACCAAATATTAACACTGATTTTCTTAGGTGTTCAAATACTTATGTTCAGCAGTGCAAGACAAATACATTCTTTAAAAACCATACAATGTGATTTCCTGATTTTTTTTTTAATTCTGTCTCTCAGAGTGGGAATGCACCTACAATGTGAATTTCAGACCCCTCCATGATTTCTAAGTGGGAGAACTTGCAAAATCGCAGGGTGTTCAAATACTTCTGTTCCTCACTGTAAATATATATATATATATATATATATATATATATATATACACACATTATACATACTGCATGTTGACATGAATTTTTTATATATTGCAAAATTAATGAAAAATATTTTGAAAAATATATTTTTTTAAATATATTCTTCATATTTTTTTAACATATGAAAAGTCATTTTAACATATATTTTTACATATATCTGTAAATGCATTCCAAAAATGTAGATTTGTATTTTTAAAGACATACAGTATATTTGAAAATGTATTTTTAAAAATATTTTTCATATATTTTGTAATAAAATTGGGTTTCAACATACAGCATATATATTTATTGAAATATATTGAATACGGCCAAAATTGTAGTATTTCAAATATATGTCAATTTTTTAAATATATTTCAAATATATTTTTCTTCCATACGGGCAGGTAAACAGCAGTGTACAGAAGCATTGGCGTTTACGGGAGTACATACAGCCATTCACCTGTATGGTGGGCTGTACACAACGCCTGCATCTCCCCAACCATTCTGTTCAGAGTATAAAATGGAAGAATAAAATAAAAGCTATAAATGATTTACCCTGCTGGTCCCATGATTATAAGTCAATTTAGATTGTAAGCTCCACGAGCCGGGCCCTCCTATTCCTTCTGTACTGAAAGTATTGTAATTGTACTGTCTCCCTTATATTGTAAAGAGCTGCGCAAACTGTTGGCGCCATAAATCCCGTATAATAATAATAATTATGGCTTTTATTTTATTTCATTTATTTATATATCAGTTACAATGCTACTGAATGAGACAGCGCTCTCACTAGGTCCTTTCAAGGGATGTCACATGATATTACCACAAAGGTCTAAGAAATGCAAAATTTCAGTAAAATAACACACTAAAGTTCATTTTAGGGCACAAAAACGCAATAAACGACCCAGCTTTTTGACCTGGTGTGACAATGTTGCTCCTCCGTGGATACAGTACAATGAGAGTTGTCACCCCAGTACTGGAAATCTGCTATTGGCAGGATCATTAGGAGGAAATAAAGGAGAAAAAAAACTGATAGAGCCAGAACCGGCGATCTGTAATATATGACTATTTTTTTTTTACATTTTGGATTTAGATACGCTCTAAAGAAGATCTAAAACCAAAACCTTTCTTTCTAGTCTCAGAAAGTTTTGCCTGTTTCCTTATAAGGAGATTTCCCTTCACTTCCTGTGCTGAAAACACAACAGGAAGTGGAAGAAAATCTCTGGAAATCTCCTGTTAGACAGTTGTCACCAGAACAGGGGTTCCGTTTGGAAGATTTCCTGTTACGGTGACAACGGTAAAATCTTAAATGGCCCATCACTTCCTGTGGTCACCAGGACACAACCTGGCAAAACCTGAAATAGAGAGTGTGGTCTGTGCTAAACGGCTTCTGACGTTCACGGTGAGCTCTGCAATGGTTAACTGATGGTTGCTAGGTAACAGGGCCGCCATTGGAGCTCTGAATCTGTGTGCAGAGAAGAGGACAAGGACACTCCTCACCGATATCTGAGCAGGGAGGGGGGACATCCGAAAATATTAAAGGACGTCCCCGGGGAAATATTTTATCCTCTTCCCCAATTCCCTTTACTCACCTAAAACAACCGGTAGGGGACGCACCAATCCAGAGCCTTCTCTATTCCTCTGTTTACAGTTGGGGGTCCTTCTTCAGGTATCCATGCCACTGCCTGCCTGAGAGGACACTTGAAGCAGAATTAAACTCCATAAAAAAAAAAAAAAAAAGCTGACATGCCACAATTTTCAGGAAAGGAAACTCTAGCTTGACACCTAGCATTTGTGTGAACGCGCAATTTTGCGCACTACACACGTAGGGCAGCCCATTCTGTTCAACGGACTGCCCTACGTGTGGCAAATTGCTCGAAAGTAGCTCAGATAGCTTTTTTGGGCTTTCAACTTCGCATGCTATTTAACCGCACAATTTGGAACTTTTGTTGCATGCAAAAAGCTGGGTTCACATCTATGCAGGTTGCGGTTCATGTTTTTCTAGTTTATTTTGTGGTGCGTTTTGCGTTCTTGAACCTTTTTTTTGTTTTGTTTTTTACTAAGGGTCCATTCACACTAGGACAATTCAAATCCCTGCGATTCTGCCAACAATTTATTTAAAAATGTGCTGTAAAAATGTGAAAAGGCCCACCCGTGTGTTCAGGTGCCATTCATTTCAATAGCACCTGATAACACGGGACTTTTTGACGCGATTTTGGTGCTTTTTTCCGTCCGATAAACGTGCAACAATTGCAGAAATAAATTAGTGGGACGTGCGACACCCAAAAAGGGTTCTGGAACCGGTTTTTGAGCGCCGCGCGTCCTGCTAATTCGTTTGCCCAAGATTGGAAATGCCCAGGGGCAGACTGACAACTCATGGGGCCCCCGGGCAATAGGGGATCATGGGGCCCCTGTGTCCTTGCCCAAACTCAAAAAAGCCTATGAAAAAGGTACCAGGGGCATCTCATGGGGCCCCCTACTGACCCCGGGCCCTCGGGCAGTGCCCGAGTTTCCAAATGGTCAGTCCGCCCCTGGAAACGCCCTTGTGTGAATGGAGCCTCTCCTAAATTGTAAGCTCCAAGGATCAGGCCCTCCTATACCTCTTGTATTGAACTGTATTGTCTCCTGTTATATTGTAAAGTGCTGAGCAAACTGTTGGCGCTATATAAATCCTGTATAATAATAATTATAATATAAATCCTGTATAATAATAATTATAATATAAATCCTGTATAATAATAATAATAATTATAATATAAATCCTGTATAATAATAATAATTATAATATAAATCCTGTATAATAATAATAATTATAATATAAATCCTGTATTATAATAATAATAATTATAATATAAATCCTGTATTATAATAATAATAATTGTAATATAAATCCTGTATAATAATAATAATTGTAATATAAATCCTGTATTATAATAATAATAATTATAATATAAATCCTGTATTATAATAATAATAATTGTAATATAAATCCTGTATAATAATAATAATTGTAATATAAATCCTGTATTATTATAATAATAATAATAATAGGAAAGTATGACAGATCCGTTCATGTCGTGTGACTTTGATGCGACTTTACACTCTCTGGCACTCAAGTGGCATCAAAATTGCATCAAAGTCCCAGTGAAATCTGAATAAGTGTGACCCTGGGGTCAGAGCACACATTTGTTTGCCCCATTAGGGGTACCATTAACAATGACTGGCACCCCAAGCGTGCTTTTGCATACATTCACAAAACGCCCAGGTGTAAATGGCACCTAGGGTCTGTTGCACGCGGAAAGTCTAAAAATGCCACATTTTTAGGCAGTCAGGCATTTTTTTTTAACCAGTTTGGATGCAGAGCAACTTAAATTTTTCGCATACGTGTAAAAATCTTAATTTTCGGCAATAAAATAACTTAAACGCCCAAAACATTATAAATGCAGTGAAGTCGCACGATTTCAAAGTTGGATGACATACCGATTTCAAGTGCGATTTGCAAGACATCCGATACACGTCTATGAAACTCGCACCAAAAGTAAAAAAACTCTCAATTGGTTTCAAAGAAAAAAAATAAAGCTGCTAGAATGGCCCAGCCAATCACCTGACTTGAATTCAATAGAAAATCTATGGAAAGAACTAAAGATCAGAGTTCATAGAAGAGGCCCACGGAACAGTCAAGATTTGAAGACTGGAAGAATGAGCCAAAATCACACCAGAGCAATGCATGCGACTAGTTTCTCCATACAGGAGGTGTCTTGAAGCTGTCATTACCAACAAAGGATTTTGTACCAAGTATTAAATAAATTTCAGTTAGTGTGTTCAATACTTTTTCCCTGTGTCATTCCATTTTATTACACATAACTTAATTTCTGAACGTATTTGTTTTGGTTTCTTTGTATGTATGGATTGCATGGGTTGCTACCGGCATATGGTAGAAATATATTTACTAAGAAAAATGGTGATGTGCTCAATACTTCTTTTACCTATTGTATTTACAAACCTGTGCTTTTCCCATAAATGCCTGCGTTACTTCAATGTCTTCCTTGCCCACATATTATTATCATATTGTGACTACAAGCAAGTTTGTAGAGATAATTGCTGGTTTCTGTTTGTCTAGTCAGCCTTTGGAATGAAGAACTGATTGTGATATTGTTATTCTTGGCTTCATGTCAATGATAATTATGGTCATTACATAAGTTGACTATATGAATATCACCCTCACCACTGTTCATTATGAAGATGCTGAGGATATTTAATATCTTTTATGGTTTTCCTTTGGGGTTATTTTTTGTTATAGGGTAGAATTTCTAAAACGTATTATCCCAGAGGAACCCCTACAATAGTTTTCAGATCTCAGCGAACCCTTACTGAAACCAATTCATTGGAGGTCAATGGGAAAAATGCCTTTACCATTGGTAGTCAGTAGAAAGATTGAAACCCTTACACTGGAGGTCACATTGCCGCCCTTACAGACAGCTAAAAAGATCATTTTTAACATTCTACCAGCCAAGTGGAGTTGGTACTGGAACTATTCAGGCCATCAAATGGGAGGTCAATCAGACACAGCTCAAGGAACCCTTAGCAACCTCTGGAGGAACCCTGGAATGGCTGGTATAAAGTGTCTTTTGAAAATGCGTATCTTTTTGGAGGTATGGAAAATGTTGAATAATACCATGTATGAGGGAATGTTTTCATTAACGAATTTGATAGTTAGGAGACCTGTAATCCATTAAACATCTAACAATGGGTGGCATGGTGAACCTGATGGATGGATCCATCAAAACGTCCAGAAACTGCAAAATGACATATGCACAGCATTAAGATACAAATGTCAAATTTATCAGTTATTAATAAAATACGAAGTGCATGATGCATCAGCTGACCTCATAGGATTGGGAGGATTTTGAAGAGATCTAGATATCGGCCATCATAGGTTCTGAGGACAAATTACTACAACTAAACTGTATTACCAAATCTTCTATATCCTTCTGAGACTCTATAACTCAAAGCTCCATCACAGTAAAAGAAGCAGATCTATATGTCCTGTGCTTCTGACCTTATGCATCAATTCTAGGTTCAAATTAATTGTTTTGTTGAATCTGTGTTGGATCTACCTAACCCTAGTTGTCCCAAAATGTATGGTTTTGCTTTAGTAAATGGCCTACAACTCCTTTCCCAATCCAAGCAGTTATTAAGCGTGCTGTATTTTTATGCCAAACATCTATGCAGGCCATCAGATGGGAGGTCAATCACACACAACTTATAGAACACTTAGCAACCTCTAGAGGAACCCTGGAATGGCTGCTTTAGAGTGTCTTTTGAGAATGCGTATTGTTTTGGGGTATGGAAAATTTGGAATAATACTATGTATGAGGGAATTTTTTTGTTGGTGGATTTTATAGTTAAGAGGTCCAAAATCCATTGCAGTTATTACAGCCTTAGAGTAGACATGGGCAGTGTGGTGAACCTGATGGACTGTGCCATCAAAAAGTCTAGAAATGCCAAAATGACTTCAGAACAACATTAAGATCCAAAATGGCACATTCATTAGAACTAAAGTACAAAGTGCATGTTGCCCCAGCTGACATTGTAGAATTGGGAGGATTTTGAAGAGCCCTACATGTCCACTGTCATCAATTCTGAGGACAAAATACTTCAACTCAAACTGTATTACCAAATCTACTACACCCTTCTGAGACTCTATAACTCCATGCCCTGAGGTTCTCTCATTACATGCATCAATTCTGGGTTCAAATGAATTGTTTTGCTGAATCTGTGTTGGATCTCCCTAACCTTAGTTGTCCCAATGTGTCTGGTTTAGCTTTAGCCTCTCCCAATTAAAGCAGTTATTAAGGGTGCTGTATTTTTATGCCAAAAATCTATGCAGGCCATCAAATGGGAGGTCAATCAGATACAGCTCAAGGAATGCCTTGCACTCTGGAATGGTTGGTATAGAGCAGTGGACACTAAATGGCGACTGCGGACCAGAACCGGACCGAGGAACAGTCCTGTCCAGACCACAGCCATGCCACTGCCACAGCCAGGTGTCCTCTTCAGGGCCTCTCACTCAGCCACCGCTGTCATGCTCACAGCGGGCGGGGTGTAAGGAGCTGCAGATCGGGACTGAGGGCAGATGTTGGTGATTACCCAGCTTGTTAATGTGTAAAGACTTCCGCTCTCTGCAGCTCGAGACAGAAAGTGTGAGTCTTTTCATATTAGCAAGCCAGGCAATCGCCCACTTGTTACCATAATAACTTGGGCAGCTCCCACCCCTCCGTCCCGATCTGCAGCTCCTCCCTCCCCCACTCAGGATTGTATTTACCATAAGGCAAACAAGGCATTTGCCTAGGGTGGCATTTTTTAGGAGGGCAGCACTCCCCCAAAGAAGAAGGAACATAGGGGGCATGAGAACCAGGTGGGATCCGAGAGAGGCTGTTGGTTGCTTGAATGGTGTCTGCAGAGCCTGATTGTCATTCCCAGGGATGTCCTGAGCTGCGAATGTGTGTCTTTCTCTCTTTCACTGGGGGTGGGTGTTAGTGGAAGGCTCTCTCAGGTGGGGGTGGGGATGGGTCAGGAGTGTTGTTGGTCACTGTCAGGCTGTCTCTATGGGGGAGGGGGTGTCTGGTGTTGGCCAGTGTCAGGTCGGGGAGGGGGAGGGGTGTCTTATTTTTGTGTTGCCTAGGGCAGTACAAAACCTAAATACACCACTGCCCCTGCCCACTATGAGGTTGACATCGGTGGCAGTGAAACCCCAGAAGGATTAGTGCCTCTGCTCTGATTAAGGTACCATAGGACTGTACAGGGGAAAGCTTACATTAAAAAGGGCAATGTGTTGTGATGGGGGTGCTGTGTTGTGTTCAGGGGTGCTATGTTGTGTTAGGGGCACAGTGTTGTGTTCAAGGGTGCTATGTTGTGTTAGGGGCACTGTGTTGTGTTCAAGGGTGCTATGTTGTGTTAGGGGCGCTGTTGTGTTCAGGGGTGCTATGTTGTGTTAGGGGCACTGCGTTGTGTTCAGGGGTGCTATGTTGTGTTAGGGGCACTGCGTTGTGTTCAGGGGTGCTATGTTGTGTTAGGGGCACTGCGTTGTGTTCAGGGGTGCTATGTTGTATTAGGGGCACTGTGTTGTGTTCAGGGGTGCTGTGTTGTGTTAGGGGCACTGTGTTGTGTTCAGGGGTGCTGTGTTGTATTAGGGGCACTGTGTTGTGTTCAGGGGTGCTGTGTTGTGTTAGGGGCACTGTGTTGTGTTCAGGGGTGCTGTGTTGTATTAGGGGCACTGTGTTGTGTTCAGGGGTGCTGTGTTGTGTTAGGGGCACTGCGTTGTGTTCAGGGGTGCTGTATTGTGTTCAGGGGTGCTGTGTTGTGTTAGGGGCCCTGTGTTGTGTTCAGGGGTGCTATGTTGTGTTAGGGGCACTGCGTTGTGTTCAGGGGTGCTATGTTGTATTAGGGGCGCTGTTGTGTTCAGGGGTGCTGTGTTGTGTTAGGGGCACTGTGTTATGTTCAGGGGTGCTGTGTTGTGTTAGGGGCACTGTGTTGTGTTCAGGGGTGCTGTGTTGTGTTAGGGGCACTGTGTTGTGTTCAGGGGTGCTGTGTTGTATTAGGGGCACTGTGTTGTGTTCAGGGGTGCTGTGTTGTGTTAGGGGCACTGTGTTGTATTAGGGGCACTGCGTTGTGTTCAGGGGTGCTGTGTGTTGTGTTAGGGGCACTGTGTTGTGTTCAGGGGTGCTGTGTTGTATTAAGGGCACTGCGTTGTGTTCAGGGGCACTGCGTTGTGTTCAGGGGTGCTGTGTTGTGTTGGGGGCACTGTGTTGTATTAGGGGCACCATGTTGTGTTCAGGGGTGCTGTGTTGTATTAGGGGCACTGTGTTGTGTTCAGGGGTGCTGTGTTGTGTTAGGGGCACTGTGTTGTGAAGGGGAACTGAGGACACTGTGGGACTTCTTTAAAGAGGGGACTGTGATGTAGAGGGGACTACAGTGTAAAAGGTACGCTAAAGATGATAATGTACCGGGGGACTGTGATGTGTTATATCAGTAACAAGATTCGGACCTCTGCTGGAAGGAAATTTTCCTGACCGGACCTCCGTAAATTTTAATTCAAGACCCCTGGTATAGAGTGTCCTTTTGGGATATAGAAATTTCAGAATATCACTATATATGAGGGAATGTTTTTGTTGATTGATTTTATGGTTAGAAGGCCATAATCCATTGCATTTCTTACAGCCTTAGAGTAGACATGGGTGGCATGGTGAACCTGATGGATGGAGCCTTCAGAAAGTATAGAAATACCAAAATTACACCAGCATACCATTAAGATACAAAAAGGCACATTCATTAGTTACCACTAAGTATGAAGTGCATTCTTCCCCAGCTGACCTCGTAGGATTGCAAGGATTTTGAAGAGACCTACATGTCCGCCATCATCAAATCCAAGGACAAATGAATACAGCCCAAACTGTATTTCCAAATTTACTGTACCCTTCTGAGACTCTATAACTCAAAGATCCATCACTTCCCCCATTGTTTCCATGTCTGCAGGCAAGAAGCAGATCTACTCTATGTGCTGTGCTTCTGTCCATACAAAAGCTAATTTTGGGTTCAAGTTAATTAGTTGAATCTGTATTGGATCTCCCTAACCTTAGTTTTCCTGAGGTGTATGGTTTGCTTTACTGAATGACCTACAACTCCTCTCGCAATCCAAGCAGTTATTAAGGGTGCTGTATTTCTGTGCCAAACACCTATGCAGGCCATCAAATGAGAGGTCAATCAGGCGTAGCTCAAGGAATGCCGGTTTAAAGTGTCTTTTTAAAAAAGTGTATATTTTTGGGGGGTATGGAAACTTCAAATTATCACTATGTATGAGGGGATGTTTTTGTTGATGGATTTTACGGTTGGGAGGTCCAAAATCCATTGCACTTCTTACAGCCTTAGAGTAGACATGGATGGCATGGTGAACCTGATGGATGGAGCCTTCAATGCCAAAATTACATCATCACACCATTAAGATACAAAAAGGGACATTCATTAGTTACCACTAAAGAATGAACTGCATGCAGCCCCAGCTGACCTCGTAGGATTGCAAGGATTTTGAAGAGACCTATATATCTGCCGTCATCAAATTTGAGGACAAATGAATACTTCTCAAACTCTATTACCAAATTTCCTGCACCCTTCTGAGACTCTATATCTCGAAGCTCCATCACTCCATCCATTGTTTCCAGGGCTGCCAACAAAATGCAGATCTACTCCATGTGCTGTGCTTCTATCCTTACATAGACCAATTCTGGGTTCAAGTTAATTAGTTGAGTTTGTGTTTTATTTCATGTCAATAGCACCTTTAGAAATATACTTACTGAGAAAAATGATGATGTATTTTTACCTTCCTCTGGATCAATTGTGGGTATAGGATTATAACTTTTTTTTTTTGGTTAAACTGGATTGGACCTTTGTCTTTTTTCAGCCAGACTAATTATGCAACTACGTGTTCAATACTTATTGTACCCACTGTGTGTGTGTGTGTGTGTATATATATATTTATATATATTGCTTGGTAACACAGATTGCTAATCAGCCAATCACATGCAACTCAATGCATTTAGGCATCTAGACGTGGTAAAGACCACATGCTGAAGTTCAACCTGAGCATCAGAATAGGGAAGAAAGGGGATTTAAGTAACTTTGAACATGGCATGGTTGTTGGTGCCAGACAGGCTGGTCTGAGTATTTTACACACAACCATCCCTAGGGTTTACAGTGAATGGTCCGAAAAAGAGAATATATCCAGTAAGCGGCAGTTGTGTGGACGAAAAAGCCTTGTTGATGTCAGAGGAGAATGGGAAGATTGGTTGCTGCGACATTCAGATGGTAGGGTCAGAATTTGGTGTAAACAATCCGTCCTGCCTTGTATCAACGGTTTAGGCTGGTGGTGCAATGGTGTGGGGGATATTTTCTTGGCACTAGCAAGGTGTACCTAATAAAGTGGCTGGTGAGTGTACAGGTGAAACTCGAAAAATCTGAATATCGTGCAAAAGTTCATTTATTTCAGTAATGCAACTTAAAAGGTGAAACGAATATATGAGATAATATATGAGTGTTGCATGACCGCACAACTGTCATTCAAAGTGTGATAGCGCTGAAAGCTGAAAATCGGCCTGGACAGGAAGGGGGGGAAAGTGTCCGGACTTGAAGGGGTTAAAACATCCTGCTCATCAATGAAGAGAAAATCGTTCGATCGGTGGTTCCACAAACTTTTTCGTACGATTTTCTTATCGTCTGTACGGGGCATTAGTCCTCATGCACACGGGACGTTTTTACAGCGGCTGTTTTTGGCTTTTGATGTTTTTTTCTACAGCCAGTAAACCCCCCAGCATGTTATCCTATGTGTCCATACACACACAGACTGTAATCAACGTTTTTTGGCTTGAAAAAAAACCCAGGACTAGTGGGTTTCTAGAGGAGTTTTTTAGCTGTAAAAAAGTTCTAACGCTGAAAAACGCGGCAAACCAGTGTTTTTGGACGTTTTTCAACTAAAAAAGAAATTGTTTGGTAAAAAAAACCTCTACAAAAACTCTAAAAACTGCAAACACGAAAAAATGCGGCAAAAAGGCGCTAAATGCTAATACAAAAATACTGAAAAACTCAAATTTTTAACGTGACTTTACACAGCTAACATTACCAGCGTTCTATAAACGCCCCGTGTGCATGGAGCCTCAGGCTCGGCGGTGTCTTCTAACCAATCCAGAGATGGAACATACTCCAGCAACAGCGTACCCCTGTACTGCCCCCCACAGCCAGTTACCTGCCATAACACCAGAGGGCTTACCGGTGACGGTATCCACCGTACTGAATGAGATGAGGGATGGCGTGGGCTCCTTTGCAGCGGATGGTGGAGGAGGGAAAGCTGGTGCAGCCCCCGGAGGAGGGAAGTAGGAAATCTGGAGGGTCAGTGTTGCCTGTGAAAATGCAAAAAAAAAGTATCTTAATAAATTGATTGACTGTCTAGGCTTCACTCTAGAGGTAAATAGTATCAACATACATTTAGCTACAAACAATTACGTTAAAGGATAAATGATCTGTTTCAAGTGCCGCCTTTCTGGACTGTATAGTCAGCTGCTGACTTGGCACAACCCACAGGCAGCTTAACTCTTCAGATTGAATCCAACACAATGCTACTTTTGCTAATTGCTAAGTACAGGGGATAATTTTTCCAGTCTTTTGATGTGTAAGAAGACAATGACTTTCCCAATCCCTGCCTCTGTGAATAATCACCAATGAAGGAAGAAGTGGGGAGGGTCTAACTAGGATTAAACTAACTAGCACTGAACAAGAGGGGAGTGTAGAGGGAGATACCAATATCACAATGTTAATAAATTGCAGCGGCCCAAAACCATCACCAGATGTAAGCATACTACAAAACAATAATCTGATGCAGTGTAATACAAGGCAGTAAAATACATGAAAATGGGACAGAACAGGAAATCCACCCAAAGCAAGGAAACATTTTTTTTGACAATGAAGCTCTGATGAAGAAGTGATCACCCTTCGAAACGCGTTAGCTTTTATATCCCCTTTGGATGGAATTTACATATGACCTGTAACCCTGTGTGGACTATGGTTATTTTATGTCTGTTTTATCGTTACTCTTGTGAGTATATTTCTTTAATAAAAATTATTCCCTGTTTACTGAGGTAATGCGCAAGGTTGGTGCGCTCTTTCTTTTATCCCTTTCTACCGTTTTATCAAGCTTCCCCAGCTTCATAATAGAGCTGCACAACCTCTGAACGGCATTGGATGAACACGCTGTTCGTTAAATAATCTTCCTTTGGTCTGTGCCCTTGAGCGCAGGAGATAGTGGATGTTTCGTAGGTTGGGCACCAGGGTTCTAAGGAGAGCGGTCTAAGTGACTGACAGCGGAATTACTGTTGGTGTCAGATGTGGGGTTTTTCAGCATCTTACAAACATCTGACCTCCTGAGATCTCAATGTCAACAGATTTTCCTGACCCCACCAAGACATAGAGCACACCACACCCTGGCGGGGTTCCGTACACACTGTGACAATATCTATATAAACACCTATCGCAGGATTATCTTCTAGATGATGGGAACCTCAGCCTCCCGACTCATCTAAATGTAGCACCCTCCTAGTTTACCTAGGGGGAGCTACAGTCAGGTCCATAAATATTGGGACATCGACACAATTCTAACATTTTTGGCTCTATACACCACCACAATGGATTTGAAATGAAACAAACAAGATGTGCTTTAACTGCAGACTGTCAGCTTTAATTTGAGGGTATTTACATCCAAATCAGGTGAACGGTGTAGGAATTACAACAGTTTGCATATGTGCCTCCCACTTGTTAAGGGACCAAAAGTAATGGGACAATTGGTTTCTCAGCTGTTCCATGGCCAGGTGTGTGTTATTCCCTGATTATCCTAATTACAATGAGCAGATAATAGGTCCAGAGTTCATTTCAAGTGTGCTATTTGCATTTGGAATCTGTTGCTGTCAACTCTCAAGATGAGATCCAAAGAGCTGTCACTATCAGTGAAGCAAGCCATCATTAGGCTGAAAAAACAAAACAAACCCATCAGAGAGATAGCAAAAACATTAGGCGTGGCCAAAACAACTGTTTGGAACATTCTTAAAAAGAAGGAACGCACCGGTGAGCTCAGCAACACCAAAAGACCCGGAAGACCACGGAAAACAACTGTGGTGGATGACCGAAGAATTCTTTCCCTGGTGAAGAAAACACCCTTCACAACAGTTGGCCAGATCAAGAACACTCTCCAGGAGGTAGGTGTATGTGTGTCAAAGTCAACAATCAAGAGAAGACTTCACCAGAGTGAATACAGAGGGTTCACCACAAGATGTAAATCATTGGTGAGCCTCAAAAACAGGAAGGCCAGATTAGAGTTTGCCAAACGACATTTAAAAAAGCCTTCACAGTTCTGGAACAACATCCTATGGACAGATGAGACCGAGATCAACTTGTACCAGAGTGATGGGAAGAGAAGAGGATGGAGAAGGAAAGGAACTGCTCATGATCCTAAGCATACCACCTCATCAGTGAAGCATGGTGGTGGTAGTGTCATGGCGTGGGCATGTATGGCTGCCAATGGAACTGCTTCTCTTGTATTTATTGATGATGTGACTGCTGACAAAAGCAGCAGGATGAATTCTGAAGTGTTTCGGGCAATATTATCTGCTCATATTCAGCCACATGCTTCGCAACTCATTGGACGCTTCACAGTGCAGATGGACAATGACCCAAAGCATACTGCAAAAGCAACCAAAGAGTTTTTTAAGGGAAAGAAGTGGAATGTTATGCAATGGCCAAGTCAATCACCTGACCTGAATCCGATTGAGCATGCATTTCACTTGCTGAAGACAAAACTGAAGGGAAAATGCCCCAAAAACAAGCAGGAACTAAAAACAGTTGCAGTAGAGGCCTGGCAGAGCACTAACCCAGCGTCTGGTGATGTCTATCAAGTATTAAAAAGTGAAAGTTTGATTTATGATTATTATTCTGTCCCATTACTTTTGGTCCCTTAACAAGTGGGAGGCACATATGCAAACTGTTGTAATTCCTACACCGTTCACCTAATTTGGATGTAAATACCCTCAAATTAAAGCTGACAGTCTGCAGTTAAAGCACATCCTGTTCGTTTCATTTCAAATCCATTGTGGTGGTGTATAGAGCCAAAAATGTTAGAATTGTGTCAATGTCCCAATATTTATGGACCTGACTGTAGATCCTAATGGTTAGACAGGAGCTGTTAGCAGCTCAGGTGTAATAGCTAGAGGAGTCAAATTGTGGTCAGGACTGAAAGATTCTGCGGGCCAGCCCATCTAAAATTTCCTCCTGCTCTGAGGCTTTCAGAGGACGGCCTTGGAGGCAGTGGGTGGAATCTGAGGAGTAATTGGCTGAACTCTTGAGGGACCTCAGCCAATCCTCAACAGAAGGCTTAGAAAGGGGATGGGACTCCCTTAAAAAGTATAAGAGCCTTCTCAGTAGCAGGAGTCGAGTGGAAGAAGGTGTAAAAAATTGGAGGAAGATGTGAGGCTGGGTGAAGAAGGCTGCCAGGGGGCCAATTGGGACGGGGCCTACATGCAAGCCTGCAGTTGGAGAGGAGGAAAACTTGGAGCTCACTGGCCCTCTAAGCGAGGACCACCTGTATGGCAGGGAAGGAGAAGCCCAGCTGATAGGACTGGTAGCAGCAGCCAACCTGCAAGCGGTACAGGAGAGGATCTGAGTGAGTACTGCACCCCCTTGGCGGATAGGGGAAGGAGCACTTTGGTGGTAAAACAGATTAGTCCCCTACTAGTGGCTGTTCACTTTATGTAAAGAGACAGGAGCCAGATCCCCTGCTCAGGAAGAAGGTCTCCAGATTGCTGGGTGAAGAGGAGTTCATCTAGGGTCCGGGGGAGTACAACTGGAGCTGCTGGCTAGAATTCCAACAGAAAAAATATAAATGAAAATAGCGCCAAAGGTTTTCACATATAATCAATTAACACAAGCAGCTAAACCTTACCCCTAAAGGTTGCAATCATAAAACAAAAAAAGGTAGCGCTATCAAAATTAAATATTTAAATCAGACAGTGATAAATAAAACAGTGAACAAATTAATGATCAAAAAAATGTCTCTAAAAAATTTTTTTTTCTTTCCATCAACAGTGAAAAATGTCCATTACCATAAGAACAGATGTGTGCAAATCCACCACCAACAGAAATGAATAAAGTCACCAGAGCAAATTGCCAGTTAAATTATAAACCAGCAATTGCACTTGTTTGGGTCATCCTTCCGCTCCGTGAAGACGTCGGATGACGAAACGCGTAGGAGGGAGCTTCGGACTAACGTCACTACGTTCTGTGAGAGGCTGTTGTCTCGGCTTTCTGTGATTTTAAATGAAATGTGTTTGTTGCTATTGTCGGCTATGACACTTCCATGTGAGTGGATTATGATGAGTTTTTACAAAAAAACGTGTTGTACGGTATCACACGATCGTTTGCTTTATTTTTCTTTTCTTTTCTGAGCCTGTGTATAAAGTTCTTGGAATTCGGTCTGGAAGTTTTCGTTGCTGCATTTATAGATCTGCAGAGTATTGCTCCCAGAGAGGATAAATAAGTGTCTGGATATCTGAGTCTCCCTAACTTGCAATATACTACATTAACAAATAAAGAGTAAAAATGCAAGCGCTATCTATAAAGAGAGATAGCCGCTGGAAGACCAAAGAGGCAACATAAACAAAACCCTCCAAGATAAATATCAATATAAAGGTGCAGTGCTGAAAAGTATACAAATATATCTCATAAACAAATAACAATGAGACGGTGCAGAATTAACGAACTATGCAGCCTGGATAATTAATATCATGTCATCAATGTGTAGGCAATGACAAATCAAGCATAAGAATCAACCAGTACATATAAGTAATGTGAGTAAGTGATGTCACCAATTAGGTGAGTATAGTGCATAAAAAGTCCCAAGTAGATTGCCCACGTGAGGATCCTGTATGATCCCGATATATATGCGTGGAGTTAGTCCAGTAGCCCCCCCCGACGCGTTTCGTGTGATGCACGTAGTCATAGGGTAACAGGGCTTACAGCAGGAGACGTCTGGCTCTGTCTATTTATAATGAGTTCTTTTAAACTTTGTAATTTTGGTTGTGCACTTTCTTTGATGGAATAAAGTTCCCTACAGTATCACGCTATGTGGTCTCCTTTATTGGTCCCCTTTCATGAGGACCATCCACAGAGGCTGCACTAAGGGTGACCCCTAATGGTGATACGCATCAAGGACCCTGAGTACTCCATGCAAATGTGGCCGGGAAGTGTACTGTATCCTGACCTGTTCTGGGAGGTGGATGACCATAGCTACACCTGTTGAGATAGGTTACATCTCTAATGCGTGTTTACACGCACTTCTGGTAAGTGCGCAATTCATTCATTTTGGATCATTTACCACCTGGACTAACTCCACGCATACATATCGGGATCATACAGGATCCTCACGTGGGCAATCTACTTGGGACTTTTTATTCACTATACTCACCTAATTGGTGACATCACTTACTCACATTACTTATATGTACTGGTTGATCCTTATGCTTGATTTGTCATTGCTCAGCATCATTGCCTACACATTGATGATATGATATTAATTATCCAGGCTGCATAGTTCGTTAATTCTGCACCTTCTCATTGTTATTTGTTTATGAGATATATTTGTATACTTTTCAGCGCTGCACCTTTATATTGATACTACATCAACAAACTGAGAGAGGAATAATTTGAAAAGCTGGTCACCGCTGAGTCTGCCTGCAGAGTATTGCTCCCACAGCGAACAAGTGCAATTGCTGGTTTATAATTGAACTGGCACTTTGCTCTGGTGAGTTTATTCATTTCTGTTGGTGGTGGATTTGCACAAATCTGTTCTTATGGTGATGGACATTTTTCACTGTTGATGGAAAGTAAAAACATTTTTTAAAGATGTAGCAGGAGATATTAATCCTGTCTCATGGCTGTGATCTGCTGACTGGCCTCTCCTGTGTAACCTGACACTTGCCCTGACAGACAAAGCAGTGAGGGATTTCAGCCCCCCCTTCTCCTCTCAGACTGTAAGAGAGTGAGAGAGCCAATTACAAGAGCCATTAAAGGAGCCAATGACAAGGACTCTGTCAAACAGGAAGTGCAGGTGCAAAGCATTGTGGACGATGGAGTCTTGAACCGAAACGGCCTTATAGGCTAATATGGAGATAGAATTATAAAAGAACTACGAAAGCCATCATGCTGAGGGAGAGCAGAGTGAAGGGATCCAGCTTGGGGTTTTTCTCCTGAGGAGAGGAGACTGCATGTGGCAGCAGAGAGATTGGACCTGGCAAAGAAGTGCTTTTGGGCAGTGCACTGCATGCTTGGTGATCTGCATCAGTCAAGGGAACATCCAAACTGAGAGAAGTGGCTTACAGTACAGAGGCCATCCTGACAATGTGAAGTGCTCATCCTGAGGTGACCAGAGGAGCCTGTCATTTCCAGGACGATTGTTTGGGCCTTTGTCACAGGATCTGGTGAGAGGGATTTTTTCCCACTGTCAGATGACAGGAACACTGCACACATACAGAGACATCATACCTTGCTCAAATTCACCAGGCACTGGGTTGTGTAGATGGCCCTGCTGAACAGACACAGTATTCGCTTTGCTATACAAATACTGCCACGGGATTACAATTATACTTTAAGTGTTTAAGGAGTTTAAGTGCACCAACGAAAGTGGCTAGCTGAAGATCCCAACATTCATCCAGTTACCAAGAGACTGAAGTTACTGGTGCCATACGGGCACGCGCATGCGTAGTCAGGCCTCTATAGTGCATGGTGTGTGAGGGAATAGCTTTACCTTGGAAAGCAGCTATTAAGCATCATTTGGATACAGTGTTTGCCTATTGGGCTTGTGGTGTCGGGGGTTAGAAGGGAGAAGTCTGACACAATAGAGAGTCATTCTTCTGCCCTCCTCCTGCTTGGACATCATAGAGCCGAATCTATGTAGAGGAGGTAATTCCACTTTCAGGTTGCCATTTAAGTGTTTGCCTCTGCTCTTGGGGTTATTCATGGTTGGAATCCCCTGAAAGCAGCCTGAGTGTAAAAGTGAGTTATATTGCTTTCGGTCACAGTATTTGCTGTTCTCTTGATTCTCCTAACATATACCTGTTGTTAATGTTTATTACTTCCCATAGAGGTCTTACAGTAAAGCTGATCTCTGTGTTTTATTATAACATGTGTGCTTTTCATTGATCCTTGCACTTACACTATTGCCAGGTGTGCCAGTTGGGGCTGAGACAGTTCTTGGGGTTGAGAAGCAGAGTGACGGAGTGAACAAACTTAAGCAGCCCCTACGGGGGTATCGCTACATGTGGGGGCTCGTCCGGGATAATTTCCAATACTCTGCAATCAACTCTTAAAGATAGTGCCATGCTGGACCCAGAAGTCAGAACCTCAAAGTCGCAGAAAAACCTTCAGAAGGCCCCGGTGAAGGAGCAAACTGGGTGCCCATCTGAAGTAGAGAGCTTCATAAAAAAAGACAAGAGGAGACAGCGGCGGAAGTTCAACCCTTTGCAGAAGGCTCCTGTTGTAGCCTCTGAGCGACCCAGTGCCCCATTTACTTTGGCACATACGGCCCAGCAGCGGAGGATCAATGCACACCAGATGCCCAGCACTCAAAGGAGACTCAAACCAGATCAGAATTTTCACAAGAAAGTAGTGCGGATTCAGGCCACCAAACAGACTCAGATCCCAACCACCCCCAAGCTTCCAGACAGGCTGGTGGGACCTGCTCCTGTCGTTTCCATCCAAGTAGAGGGAATCTACACTAAGGCCCTTTTGGATACTGGAGCTCAAGTGACCCTTCTCTACCGAGACTTCTATGACAAGCACCTCAAGCACCTGCCCTTGCAGAAGTTGGAAGAGCTGGAGATATGGGGCATTGGCACTCAAAACTTCCCCTATGATGGTTATTTACCAGTCAGGCTGACTTTTGATCCCTCGGTGGCTGGGAAAACTGAGACTTTTGACACGTTAGCAGTGGTCTGTTCTCGCCCAGTAGGGGTCAGTACGGGTTCCCTTATTATAGGAACCAATACTGATCTGGTCAGAAGACTGTTGACGCCTGTTGTTCTGGAGTCAGACACTTCAACTACAAGTGTGCACCCCTTGTTGAGACAGGCCTATCAGCGCCTGGTGCAAGAACAGAAAGCTCCAGCTGAAGGAGTGGGGAAGATCTGGCGTTTGGACCGAAGGGAGAAGGTGTTACAGCCTGGTGAAGTGGCCTGTTTACAAGCGTCCGTCAAGTTGAACTGGAAGCAACCTGGCCCTTTCATTGTCGTCGAGGCAGATGGCCAGAGGAAAGGTTCGGGAGTAGAGATAATTCCTGAAGTTGTTTCAACTAAAGCGTTACAAAGAAGTCATGGAAAAATCCCAGTTAGTGTCTGCAACATAACGGCCTTACCTGTGAAGATGCCAGCACGGATGTTGTTGGGACAAGTTAACCCAGCCACCCCAGTCTCACTATCTGATTTGGTGGGGGAAGAGAAAGATGGGATCCCTGCCAAGGAATTTTATCTGGAAAATACTCCCCTTCCACCTGAATGGAAGGAAAGGGCCAAGGCTCAGCTTCAGGGATGGAAGGTTGCATTCTCCAAGAGTGAATTCGATGTGGGATGTGCAAAAAGTGCCAAACACCGAATCCGTCTTAAAGAGGATAAGCCATTCAGGGAGAGAGTTCGACGGATTCCTTTAGGGGACTTGGAAGACCTGCGTGAGCAACTGGCAGAGTTGAAAGGGGCAGGTATCATCCGAGAGTCCCGGAGTCCATATGCTTCTCCAATAGTGGTGGTACGGAAGAAGAATGGTGCATTGAGGCTGTGTATTGATTATCGGACGCTGAACAGGAGGACCATTCCTGACCAATACACCACCCCAAGAATAGAAGACGCTTTGCAGAGTCTATCAGGGGCCAAGTGGTTTAGCGTGTTGGATTTGAAGAGCGGATACTATCAAATTCCCATGCACCCTGAAGACCGAGAGAAGACCGCTTTCATTACCCCCGTGGGGTTCTTTGAATTCAACCGCATGCCACAAGGCCTTTCCGGTGCCCCAGCCACTTTCCAGAGGTTAATGGAGAAGACGGTGGGAGACATGAACCTGATAGAGGTATTGGTGTACCTAGATGATATCATTGTGTTTGGCAAGACTCTGGAGGAGCACGAAGAGCGTCTAGAGAAGGTACTGAAGAGACTCCATGATGAGGGGTTGAAGTTATCCCTGGAGAAGTGCCAGTTCTATCAACCCTCAGTTAATTACCTTGGCCACATTGTGTCTGCTGATGGAGTGGCCACCGACCCCCAGAAGCTAGAGGCCGTCACTTCCTGGCCAAGGCCTACTAATGTGACCGAACTTAGGTCATTTCTGGGATTCTGTTCCTACTACAGAAGATTTGTTGAGGGATTCGCTAAAACAGCTCGCCCACTCAACGAACTACTGAAGAGTGGAGAGGAAGATGATGACCCAGATCTGCCAAAACCTGTTCGATCAGCTGGAGGTCTTAGGAAACCCAGAGAGTCCATTCAAGAACAGTGGACTGCTCAGTGTGAAGAGGCTTTCAGACAGCTGAAGTGGAGTCTAACCACTGCTCCAGTTCTAGCCTATGCAGACCCAACCAAGCCATACGAGCTGCATGTTGATGCTAGCAGAGATGGGTTGGGCGGGGTGCTGTATCAAGAGCATGACGGGCACCCTCGGCCTGTTGCCTATGTGAGTCGGAGCTTGGCACCCACTGAGAAGAACTATCCCACACACAAGCTCGAATTTCTGGCTCTAAAGTGGGCAGTAGTGGATAAGCTGAGAGATTACTTGTACGGGGCTGAATTCGTGATCAAGACCGACAATAACCCTCTCACCTATATCCTCACTACGGCGAAGTTAGATGCCACAGGTCACAGATGGCTGGCTGCCTTATCTGAATTCACTTTCAGTCTGAAATATCGACCAGGAGTTGGAAACAAAGATGCGGATGCATTGTCAAGAAGGCCTCATTGTTCCAGGGACTATACTGAAGAATGGACACAGCTGACTCCCGAAGGGGTACAAGCCTTATGTCAAGGAGCAGAACACCAAGCTGGAGGAGGATCCAGGGCCAAAGACCTTGGAGTGTCAGCCGCTGGTGTTCCCAGATGTTACTGCAACGTCACCCAAGTCGGGGATGAAAGTCTGCCAAAACTCTCCAAGAAAGACTTGCGAAGGGATCAGTTGGAAGACCCTCTCTGTAGCTTGGCATTGAAAGCCTTGGAGAGCCAATGCCCTGACTTGCTCCTCACTGACACTCTTAAGGAAGCCCGTCTACTACACCGAGAGTGGGATCGGTTGCAGTTGCACCAAGGGGTGGTCTACCGAAGGGGCCCCTCTGGAGATCCTGGAGAAAGATGGCAGTTGATCCTGTCAGAAAAACACAGAGAGACAGTATTAACTGCTTTGCATGATAGTCATGGTCACTTAGGACCCGACAGGACCTTCCACCTGGTGAGGGACAGATTCTACTGGCCCTGCATGCGAGCTGAAGTTGAGGGTTACTGTCATTCCTGCATTAGGTGCATCCAAAGGAAGACTTTGCCTCACCGAGCTGCCCCAATGGGCCACCTTCAGAGTCAGGGACCCATGGAGCTGGTGTGCATTGATTTTCTAAGCTTGGAGCCTGATTTGAGTGGACAGGGAAATATCCTAGTAGTAACTGATCACTTCACTAGGTATGCTCAGGCTTTTCCCACAAGAGACCAACAAGCACTCACGGTGGCCAAGATCTTGGTGGAAAAATTCTTTGTGCACTATGGTCTACCTCAACGCATCCATTCTGATCAAGGGAGAGACTTTGAAAGCAGTCTCATCAAGAAACTGTTAGATCTTTTGGGCATCAGGAAGTCTAGAACCACCCCATACCATCCTCAGGGAGATCCCCAACCAGAGAGATTCAACAGAACCCTCTTGGATATGCTTGGGACTCTGACTTCTGAGAAAAAGCAGCACTGGAGCAAGCACATAGCAGCTATCGTGCATGCTTATAACAGCACCACAAACGATGCCACAGGATACTCTCCCTATCGTCTAATGTTTGGGCGAGAGGCCCGGCTGCCAGTAGATTTGGCTTTTGGCACATCCATAGACCGTACCTCTGCAACCTCACACAGAGGATATGTGGACCGCCTGCGGAAAAGTCTGAAGGCTGCCTATGACAAGGCCCAAGCTGCCTCAGATGCCCGAGGACAGAGAAATAAAAGAAACTTTGACCTCCGGGTACGAGTGCAGGACTTACAGCCGGGTGACAAGGTGCTGCTGAGAAACCTGGGTGTCCCTGGAAAACACAAATTGGCTGACCGGTGGAAATCGCAGCCCTATGTCATCTGCAAACAGCTGCCAGGACTCCCAGTGTACCAGATCCGGCCAGAGGGAAGCACAGGCCCGCTGAAAACTTGGCATCGTAATCATTTGTTGCCTCTATCTGAAGCAGTTCGTGTGCCACTACAGCCAGATCCACAGTCATCATCCAGAGCCCCCCAGAGATCTCGGCCAGTGACTCGGTTTCAGTCTGTGCTTCAGCCTGCAGAAGATGGAGACAGCGAAGATGAAGAGATGGGAATGGATTGGCTGTGGTTGTCTCAGATGCTTGAATCTGCTATCCCTCCTTCTCCTGCCACAGTAATCGACACCGGGATACTCAGGCCAGAAGCTCCTGAGTTTGTGCCTCAGAGTCCACCAATTGAAGAGCTGGAAGACTCTCAGTCCTCTTTGCTGACAACAGACTCTGCAGACTTCCCATCCTTCATTGAAGAGGAAGTTAGGGATGAAGCTAAAATTCAGGGAGAAGAGACCAGTGTGCTTGCAACCCCAGAGCCTAAAGAACAGCGAGAGCGTAGGGTTATTCACCCGCCAAAGAGACTAACATATGATACTTTGGGTGAGAGCTCTGAAGAGGTTGTTCTCACCGCTAAAAGGACTCTTGAAGCACCTGATCCTCCCACCACAGATTTGGTGGTTGAAAATCCTGACTCACCCCCTGACACATCTGGCTGGGCAAGTCCAATTAAGGTGGCTTATAGGCTACTAACTGGTGGGAGGTTCCCCTGCCAAGATTTTATGAGAATGTAAATTGTTTGGTTTCCTATGTGTACTAACTTGTTTTTCTCCGCGTGTATATATCAAGCATGTACCAGGTCAAGGATTGTTACTGCCTTTGGAGGACCAAAGGTTCTTTGGTGGGGGGAGTGTGTAGCAGGAGATATTAATCCTGTCTCATGGCTGTGATCTGCTGACTGGCCTCTCCTGTGTAACCTGACACTTGCCCTGACACAGACAAAGCAGTGAAGGATTTCAGCCCCCCCTTCTCCTCTCAGACTGTAAGAGAGTGAGAGAGCCAATTACAAGAGCCATTAAAGGAGCCAATGACAAGGACTCTGTCAAACAGGAAGTGCAGGTGCAAAGCATTGTGGACGATGGAGTCTTGAACCGAAACGGCCTTATAGGCTAATATGGAGATAGAATTATAAAAGAACTACGAAAGCCATCATGCTGAGGGAGAGCAGAGTGAAGGGATCCAGCTTGGGGTTTTTCTCCTGAGGAGAGGAGACTGCATGTGGCAGCAGAGAGATTGGACCTGGCAAAGAAGTGCTTTTGGGCAGTGCACTGCATGCTTGGTGATCTGCATCAGCCAAGGGAACATCCAAACTGAGAGAAGTGGCTTACAGTACAGAGGCCATCCTGACAATGTGAAGTGCTCATCCTGAGGTGACCAGAGGAACCTGTCATTTCCAGGACGATCGTTTGGGCCTTTGTCACAGGATCTGGTGAGAGGGATTTTTTCCCACTGTCAGATGACAGGAACACTGCACACATACTGCATCATACCTTGCTCAAATTCACCAGGCACTGGGTTGTGTAGATGGCCCTGCTGAACAGACACAGTATTCGCTTTGCTATACAAATACTGCCACGGGATTACAATTACACTTTAAGTGTTTAAGGAGTTTAAGTGCACCAACGAAAGTGTCTCGCTGAAGACCCCAAGATTCATCCTGTTACCAAGAGACTGAAGTTACTGGTGCCATACGTGCACGCGCATGCGTATTTAGGCCTCTATATTGCATGGTGTGGGAGGGAATAGCTTTACCTTGGAAAGCAGCTATTAAGCATCATTTGGATACAGTGTTTGCCTATTGGGCTTGTGGTGTCGGGGGTTAGAAGGGAGAAGTCTGACACAATAGAGAGTCATTCTTCTGCCCTCCTCCTGCTTGGACATCATAGAGCCGAATCTATGTAGAGGAGGTAATTCCACTTTGAGGTTGCCATTTAAGTGTTTGCCTCTGCTCTTGGGGTTATTCATGGTTGGAATCCCCTGAAAGCAGCCTGAGTGTAAAAGTGAGTTATATTGCTTTCGGTCACAGTATTTGCTGTTCTCTTGATTCTCCTAACATATACCTGTTGTTAATGTTTATTACTTCCCATAGAGGTCTTACAGTAAAGCTGATCTCTGTGTTTTATTACAAAGTGTGTGCTTTTCATTGATCCTTGCACTTACACTATTGCCAGGTGTGCCAGTTGGGGCTGAGACAGTTCTTGGGGTTGAGAAGCAGAGTGGCGGAGTGAACAAACTTAAGCAGCCCCTACAGGGGTATCGCTACAAAGACATTTTTTTAGTCATTAATTTGTTCACTGTTTTATTTCTCACTGTCTGATTTAAATATTTAATTTTGATAGCGCTACCTTTTTTTGTTTTTAGAATTCCAACAGAGACGGCATCAGAGAAGAGAAGTTTGTGAATCGTTCGGGAAGTTGTCCTCAGATATCGCTTCACTTGGGCATCCCATACCCCCCTTACCCTATCCAAGTTCTAATCCCCTCAATAAAACAACAAAACCAACGCTCAGTGACTGGTGTCTGTCTCCGGATACAAGCTTGTGTGGAAAATTCAGAATGACTGGCTGTGCAGGACTATAAGGGGTCCCAATTCATCAGCGATCCCTAAGGGGGTAGTGCTAAATAAAAAACAGAAAATAAGAGAAACTTTTTTTTCTTTTTTCTTTTCATGCTTTAGAACATTAACAGTGTTTATTAAAGCAGAACTCCACCCAAAAGAGGTGTTCTGCATTAAGTACTGGTCCCCCGCTCTCCATGAGGAACTGGCATCTTTGGGGAGCAGGTACCTGATTTTGACAGGTGCCCTATCCCACTAATGCTGCGAACGCCTAAGTGATGAGAATTGGATGTTGTCCTCCCCCCTCTCTCCCCGCAGTCTTCTGGGACACGTGACTACGGGGCCATTCACACAGCGCAGTGCTTCTCACGCCTGCTTAGTGGGCACCCGGCTGTGAAGCCGCAAGCTGTCACAGCCCGGTGCTCACACTAAAGATGCCGATCCCGGGGAGCGAGGACAGTTGGTGAAACCAGCCGTGGTGAGGACAGGTGGGTGGCTGTTTTTTAAAAGTCAGCAGATACAGTTTGTAGCTCCTGACTTTTATTTTTTTTAGCTCTGACTTTAGTGTTACTACCCGGACCCTGCATTCACTATATCTGATTTCCCAGGACCCTGCATTCACTATATCTGATTTCCCAGGACCCTGCATTCACTATATCTGCTCTCCCCAGACCCTGCATTCACTATATCTGGTCTCCCCGGACCCTGCATTCACTATATCTGATTTCCCAGGACCCTGCATTCACTATATCTGATCTCCCTGGACCCTGCATTCATTATATCTGGTCTCCCCGGACCCTGCATTCACTATATCTGGTCTCCCCGGACCCTGCATTCACTATATCTGGTCTCCCTGGACCCTGCATTCACTATATCTGGTCTCCCCGGACCCTGCATTCACTATATCTGCTCTCCCCGGACCCTGCATTCACTATATCTGCTCTCCCCGGACCCTGCATTCACTATATCTGATCTCCCCGGACCCTGCATTCACTATATCTGATCTCCCCGGACCCTGCATTCACTATATCTGATCTCCCCGGACCCTGCATTCACTATATCTGATCTCCCCGGACCCTGCATTCACTATATCTGGTCTCCCCGGACCCTGCATTCACTATATCTGGTCTCCCCGGACCCTGCATTCACTATATCCGGTCTCCCCGGACCCTGCATTCACTATATCCGCTCTCCCCGGACCCTGCATTCACTATATCCGCTCTCCCCGGACCCTGCATTCACTATATCCGCTCTCCCCGGACCCTGCATTCACTATATCCGCTCTCCCTGGACCCTGCATTCACTATATCCGATCTCCCAGGACCCTGCATTCACTATATCCGCTCTCCCCGGACCCTGCATTCACTATATCCGCTCTCCCCGGACCCTGCATTCACTATATCCGCTCTCCCCGGACCCTGCATTCACTATATCTGATTTCCCAGGACCCTGCATTCACTATATCTGATCTCCCTGGACTCTGCATTCATTATATCTGGTCTCCCCGGACCCTGCATTCACTATGTCTGGTCTCCCTGGACCCTGCATTCACTATATCTGGTCTCCCCGGACCCCGCATTCACTATATCCGGTCTCCCTGGACTCTGCATTCATTATATCTGGTCTCCCCGGACCCTGCATTCACTATGTCTGGTCTCCCCGGACCCTGCATTCACTATATCCGGTCTCTCCAGACCCCGCATTCACTATATCCGGTCTCCCTGGACCCTGCATTCACTATATCTAGTCTCCCTGGACCCTGCATTCACTATATCTGGTCTCCCAAGACCCTGCATCCACTATATCTGGTCTCCCCGGACCCCGCATTCACTATATCCGGTCTCCCCGGACCCTGCATTCACTATATCCGGTCTCTCCAGACCCTGCATTCACTATATCTGGTCTCTCTGGACCCTGCATTCACTATATCCGCTCTTCCCGGACCCTGCATTCACTATATCCGGTCTCCCCGGACCCTGCATTCACTATATCTGGTCTCCCACAGTACACACAACATGAAAAATCCAATTATTTTAGTAAATATAAACTGCTAAATACTTTTTCTCATCAGCAGTATATAGCAGTCTTAAGACTTCTATCAGTGTTCAGCAGAGCACTGGTTAAAGCTTGTAGGAGGAGTTTTCTTTCTGCTCTAGAAGGATGCAGAACCCCTGACTCTGTCTGGACAGTGCTGATTTGCCCTGTGCTGATCACATGCCCTCTCCCAAGAAAAAAAAAAATACCTCTCAAACAATACACACCAAACTGAGCATGTGCACAGTGACTCCACACGATATGTCTTATCAGGAGCTAAGAGGGGAGCACTGGAAGAAGGGGAGGATCAGAGAAGACAGGATCAAACAGCCTCTTTACACAATGCAGAGGATTAACCCCTTAGGTTCCACAGTGAGTATAACAAGCATGCTTTACTGCATCTACAGACTGATTGTACTGTTGTGGGTTTAGTGACACTTAAAGTACCGCCAACAGAAAGCTCTGTCTGTCTCAAAATTTTTTTCTAAAATTCCTTTGGGTACAGTGCTGCATGGCGGAGTAATTGTCAGTCAAAGGATCACAGAGCAGAAAACTGAAAAATGGTCTGGTAGTGAAGGGGGTGAAACATGTCGGTAGCACCCAGGGTCTTCTGCAAAACTACTCAACGGCTCCCACTCTCAGATCTCCAGAACATAAGGCTTATCATTCTGTAGTCCAAGAAACGGGATCTTTGTGATAATGCAAAAATTCATGGAGACTCAGCATCACATGTGCATCCTGCTGGCCCCTCCCTCCAGTCATGATCTGCCTGCATTGCATAAAGAAGCACAGAGACCCAGTGATGTCATCACTGGATCTAAAATAAGACGTGTATTGAAAATGGAAACATTTTCATTAAAACTTTCATTAGTGTGTTGATGGGGATGGAGGTCATTGAACATCATCTAGCCCAGGGGTTGGCAACTGTGGGCCTCCAGCTGTTGGTGAACTACAAGTCCCATCATGCCTCTGCCTTTGGGAGTCATGCTTGTAACTGTCAGTTTTGCAATGCCTCATGGGACTTGTAGTTCTACAACAGCTAGAGGGCCACAGTTGCCCACCCCTGATCTAGCCCATTCCTCCCAAGTCTGAATGTCCCTGGTCTGCCCCTTTCATTGATTGGATTTCAGTTTTTTAATAGACTTTCAGGGTCAATCTAGGCCGACTGCCTGCCTAGGACCGCCCACTCCTCCCGACTGACACCCACCCTTCAAGGCATTCTGATATTTGTATAACTCCTCCCAAGAGCCAGCCTACTGCTTGCACCAGGACTAAAGCAGGCCATACATGGGTCGAATTCCGAATCATTTTTCAATCGAAAACGTTCTTCGTTCTGTAATCCGATGGTGCCACCAATAATTTCAAAAATCGGCCGTTTTTCATGAATTTTCCCACATACCCGACAAACAAAATGGGGAGGAACCACGAAAAGTGGCCCACTAACAGAGTGAAAATCGGTCGATTATTCTTAGGACCGATTTTCAAACGAAAGATAATTCGGAATTCGACCCATGTATGGCCAGCCTAAGGGTTCTTGAGAGGAGTACTGAGGCAGAGGGCTGTGACGTTTTCAGGAAGATATGTTCACCACCCTGCTGGCCCCTCCCACCAGCCATGATCTGCCTGCATTGCATAGAGAAGCACAGAGACCCAGTGATGTCATGAAAATGGATACATCCAATTATTGCATTGAGGAGGGGAAAGAAGGATCAGAGAAGGCAAAATATAAGCAGATTAGAGATAAACAGTGGCTGCCATGTATACAACACACCTTCCGGTCCAGGGGTGGACTGACCATTTGGAAATTCAGGCACTACCCGAGGGCCTGGGGTCAGTAGGGGGCCCCATGAGATGCCCCTGGTACCTTTTTCATAGGCTTTTTTGAGTTTGGGCAAGGACACAGGGGCCCCATGATCCCTTATTGCCCGAGGGCCCCATGATCCCCTATTGCTTAGGGGCCCCATGAGTTGTCAGTCTGCCCCTGTTCCGGGCGTATGGCCCCCAGATTGCAGAGTGTATGGCCCCCAGATTGCAGAGTATGGCCCCCAGATTGCAGAGTGTATGGCTCCCAGATTGCAGAGTATGGCCCCCAGATTGCAGAGTATGGCCCCCAGATTGCAGACTGTATGGCCCCCAGATTGCAGAGTGAATGGCCCCCAGATTGCAGAGTGTATGGCCCCCAGATTGCAGAGTGAATGGCCCCCAGATTGCAGAGTATGGCCCCCAGATTGCAGACTGTATGGCCCCCAGACTGCAGAGTGAATGGCCCCCAGATTGCAGAGTGTATGGCTCCCAGATTGCAGAGTGTATGGCTCCCAGATTGCAGAGTGTATGGCCCTTAGATTGCAGAGTGTATGGCTCCCAGATTGCAGAGTGAATGGCCCCAGATTGCAGAGTGTATGGCCCCCAGATTGCAGAGTGTATGGCCCCCAGATTGCAGAGTGTATGGCCCCCAGATTGCAGAGTGTATGGCTCCCAGATTGCAGAGTGAATGGCCCCCAGATTGCAGAGTGTATGGCTCCCAGATTGCAGAGTGAATGGCCCCAGATTGCAGAGTGAATGGCCCCAGATTGCAGAGTGTATGGCCCCCAGATTGCAGAGTGTATGGCCCCCAGATTGCAGAGTGTATGGCCCCCAGATTGCAGAGTGTATGGCCCCCAGATTGCAGAGTGTATGGCCCCAGATTGCAGAGTGTGTGGCCCCCAGATTGCAGAGTGTGTGGCCCCCAGATTGCAGAGTGTATTGTCCCTGTACAGGGATAAAATTCACCCCCCTCTTCTACTCACCCCGGTACTCTGCTTCTTGTTGTCCAATAGGGGAGAGTTATAGGTGGCGGTCAGGTTGACAGAATTGAATAAGTCCCTTAGCTGCACCCGGGTCTCTCCCAGGAATCTAGAAAAAAAGCGATGATACATTTACCAAATAGAAATATTAAAGCCTAACTCCAACCAGACAATATTGTATAAACGACTAGTCCCAGCAATCCACCATGGAATGAAGATAAATGCAGGGAGACAGGTTTGAAGTCCAGCCTGGGTGACAACCGTGGCTCCCTCCGTAGATACAGCAGGGGAGTAAGCGTTGTCACCCTAGGACAGGAAGTGTGTTATTTGCAGGTTCTCTAGGTGAAAATAACTACCTGCATTGCATAGAGAAGCACAGAGACCCAGTGATTACATCATCAGGTTTAAAATAAAGAACGTAATGAAAAAAGAAAGCATTTTAAGAAACTCATTAAATATTTACATATTTATGAAGAGAGAGGGAGGGACCAGGGAAGGCGAAATATAATCAGATTACAGTTTAGTTTCTTCTAGGATAGGGATATTTTTGTTCTTTTATATGGATTCCATTCAAGAATGAATTGTGTTATCAAGCACACAGGGCGGGTTGTTCTGGGGTGTCACTCTCTTAGTTTTACCAATAGATGATTGTTAGAAGTTCAAATACTAATAAAAATGTGATGTGTCCCCGCTAGAGGATTCCCATCGCTTCCTGTCCTCACAGGATTACATCGGAGAAATCTGCTTCCCTCTGTTCAGGAGGATCAAGATTTGCAGATTCAGAACCCGGGACAGTCTGTACAGCACTGTATGGGATCCTGCGAGGATGGAGATGGAAGAATCCAACACTTCATCTGGCAGACAAACACCATAACCAGGATTATATTTATAGTCAGGGTGTAAATGGAGGAATTGTCCGTTCATACAAGGACTGTCACTTCTTCCCGAGGAACAAACACAGGAAATGGATGGAGGAAACCTCTCTGCCTGCTGTGAGTGATGGAGGAAAGAGACTCCCCACCACCAGCAAACACCGAGCCGTGGAAGAAAAACATCTTATCTCTCCACTATTAATATAGAAGGACGGGAACACCAAGAACCTTCCAGAACACAATGGAGCCCAGCTGGGCTCCGCTCACCAAAACTCCGGGGAAATTCCAGAGACATAGATAGATACAGTAGAAAGAAAGAAAGAAAGAAAGAAAGAAAGAGAGAGAGGGGGAGAGGGAGAGGTAGAGAGAGAGGGGGAGAGATAAAGAAAGAAAGAAAGAAAGAAAGAAAGAAAGAAAGAAAGAAAGAAAAAAAGAAAGAAAGAAAAAGAGGGAAAGAAAGAGAAAAAGAGGAAGAAAGAAAGAAAGATAGAAAGAAAGGGAAAGAAAGAGAAAAAGAGGAATAGAGAAGGAAAGAGAAAGAAGGAAAGAAGGAAGGAAAGAAAGAAAGAAAGAAAGAGAGAGAGAAAATGAAAAAGAAAGAGAGAGAGAGAGGGGGGGGGAGAGGAAAGAAAGAGAGAGAGGGGGAGAGAGAGAGAGAAATAAAGAGAAAAAAAGAAAGACAGAGAAAGAGAAAAAACATAGATAGATAGAAAGAAGAAAGAAAGAAAGAAAGAAAGAAAGAAAGAAAGAAAAAGAGGGAAAGAAAGAGAAAAAGAGGAAGAAAGAAAGATAGAAAGAAAGGGAAGGAAAGAGAAAAAGAGGAAGAGAGAAGGAAAGAGAAAGAAAGAAATAAAGAAGGAAGGAAAGAAGGAAAGAAAGAAAGAAAGAAAGAAAGAAAGAAAGAAAGAAAGAAAGAAAGAAAGAAAGAAAGAAAGAGCGAAAATGAAAAAGAAAGAGAGAGAGAGAGAGGGGGGGGAGGGAGAGCATAGATAGATAGAAAGAAGAAAGAAAGAGAGAGAGAGAGAGAGAAATAAAGAGAAAAAAAGAAAGACAGAGAAAGAGAAAAAACATAGATAGATAGAAAGATGAAAGAAAGAAAGAAAGAATGAATGAAAGAAAGAAAGGAAATAGATGAGAGAGAGAGCCAGCGAGGGATAATGTGGCTAGATATATAAACAGTAACACACGGCTGGGTTGGGGTATCGATGGTTCTCCTCTCTCAGGATGGGATCCATATCAGACTGGTGGACGTTCTGCAGATTGTGTGGTTGGACGGTGCAGTCTCTGGTCTAGCGGATATAAAGAGGTTCCGTTTTCCGGCTCAGGATGAACATCCATTAGCACTCTATACACCAGGACTCTCTGATCTGCAGTATGAGGGCCACAGCAGAGATTTTACAAATATTTGCGGGCCAAAAAATTCCGTTTTATAAATGAATAAATACAATGAAAGAACAAGTCCCCCTTATATCTAGGACCGACCAGCAGAGCCACCCCCTGTATTAAGCATTGCCCAGCAGAGTCCCCCCTTACATCCATGTGTGCCCAGCAGAGTTCCCCTTACATCCATGTGTGCCCAACAGAGTCCCCCCTTAAATCCTTGTGTGCCCAGTAGAGTCCCCCCTTATTTCCATGTGTGCCCTGCAGAGTCCCCCCTACATCCATGTGGGCCCAGCAGAGTCCCCCCTTACATCCATATGTGCCCAGCAGAGTCCCCCCTTACATCTATGTGTGCCCAGCAGAGTTCCCCCCTTACATCCATGTGTGCCCAGCAGAGTTCCCCCCTTACATCTATATGACCCCAGCAGAGTCCCCCCTTACATCCATGTGTGCCCAGCAGAGTTCCCCCTTACATCTATATGACCCCAGCAGAGTCCCCCCTTACATCCATGTTTGCCCAGCAGAGTCCCCCCTTACATCCATGTTTGCCCAGCAGAGTTCCCCCTTACATCTATATGACCCCAGCAGAGTCCCCCCTTACATCCATGTTTGCCCAGCAGAGTCCCCCCTTACATCTATATGACCCCAGCAGAATCCCCCCTTAAATTCATGTGTGCCCAATAGAGTCCCTCCTTACATGGAGAGGGACAGCTCAAGAAGGTGGGGGCACATAAAGGATGGGGATAAAGCTGGAGCTCTCCTTTAAGAGAACATTTACTGGATTCCTCAGAAAGGATTCCCTGAACTCCGAGGTCTCAGGAAGCTGAGAGTTTATATTAAGCATTGCTGGGCTGTGATATCAATCTTCCTGCTGAGAATAGAAAAACCCGGAGAAATGGAGGAGGTCAGACAGAGTGGAATGAACTTCACACATCACAAGAGAAAGAATGTCTCCGTACAATTGGGGGGGACACAGCGGAAGGGAGACTCTGGGGATCCACTTCTGTTCAACCTCCTTGTCACATAAATCCGCTCAATCAGCACTGCAGGCAACAGGCTGCAACACTGATCTGTGTATTCTGACAGCGGGGAAGTCTGTCCATGGTCAGAATACAATAGCACAGCGGGGAGGATTCCCCCATCCACTTCCAATGTGTGAATGGGGGAATCAGTTCACTTTATTTATTCAACCCGCTGGCTCAGCAAAAAGAACTGAACCATGTATGGCCAGCTTTACTGATCCAGCACTGCTTCCTCCTCCACTTTCTGACCAGACACACACTGCCACCTTATATACAGATTACTGATCCAGCACTGCTTCCTCCTCCACTTTCTGACCAGACACACACTGCCACCTTATATACAGATTACTGATCCAGCACTGCTTCCTCCTCCACTATATGACAAAACACACACTGCCACCTTATATACAGATTACTGATCCAGCACTGCTTCCTCCTCCACTATCTGACCAGACACACACTGTCACCTTATATACAGATTACTGATCCAGCACTGCTTCCTCCTCCACTTTCTGACCAGACACACACTGTCACCTTCTATACAGATTACTGATCCAGCACTGCTTCCTCCTCCACTTTCTGACCAGACACACACTGTCACCTTATATACAGATTACTGATCCAGCACTGCTTCCTCCTCCACTATATGACAAAACACACACTGCCACCTTATATACAGATTACTGATCCAGCACTGCTTCCTCCTCCACTTTCTGATCAGACACACACTGTCACCTTCTATACAGATTACTGATCCAGCACTGCTTCCTCCTCCACTATCTGACCAGACACACACTGTCACCTTATATACAGATTACTGATCCAGCACTGCTTCCTCCTCCACTTTCTGATCAGACACACACTGTCACCTTCTATACAGATTACTGATCCAGCACTGCTTCCTCCTCCACTATATGACCAGACACACACTGCCGCCTTCTATACAGATTACTGATCCAGCACTGCTTCCTCCTCCACTATCTGACTAGACACACACAGTCACCTTATATACAGATTATTGATCCAGCACTGCTTCCTCCCCCACTATCTGACTAGACACACACTGCCACCTTCTATACAGATTACTGATCCAGCACTGCTTCCTCCCCCACTATATGACAAGACACACACTGCCACCTTATATACAGATTACTGATCCAGCACTGCTTCCTCCTCCACTATATGACCAGATACACACTGTCTCTTTATATACAGATTAATGATCCAGAACTGCTTCCTCCTCCGCTATCAAACACAGGGGGAGATTTACTAAAATTGGAGCACTCAGGCTCTGGTGCAGCTTGTTCATTTAAGCTTTGACAATAAAACCTGGAAGCTGATTGGTTTCTATGCAGAGCTGCACCAGACTTTGCACTCTTCAGTTTTAGTAAATGTGTGAATGAGGGAATCAGTTCAGTTTATTTATTCAACCCGCTGGCTCAGCAAAAAGAACTGAACCATGTATGGCCAGCTTTACTGATCTAGCACTGCTTCCTCCTCCACTATATGACCAGACACACACTGTCATCTTACATACAGATTACTGATCCAGCACTGCTTCCTCCTCCACTATATGACCAGACACACACTGTCATCTTACATACAGATTACTGATCCAGCACTGCTTCCTCCTCCACTATCTGACCAGATACACACTGTCGCCTTATATACAGATTACTGATCCAGCACTGCTTCCTCCTCCACTATATGACAAGGCACACACTGTCACCTTATATACAGATTACTGATCCAGCACTGCTTCCTCCTCCACTATCTGACCAGATACACACTGTCGCCTTATATACAGATTACTGATCCAGCACTGCTTCCTCCTCCACTATCTGACACACAGGGGGAGATTTACTAAAACTGGAGCACTCAGAATCTGGTACATCTGCACGGCAGCCAATCACCTTTTAACTTCAGCTTGTTCAATTAAGCTTTGACAATAAAACCTGGAAGCTGATTGGTTTCTATGCAGAGCTGCACCAGACTTTGCACTCTTCAGTTTTAGTAAATCAACCCAACACTGTCACCTTATATACAGATTAATGATCCATCACTGCTTCCTCCTCCACTATCTAACAAGATACACACTGTCAAACCTTATATACAGATTACTGACCCAGCACTGCTTCCTCCTCCACTATCGGACAAGGCGCACACTGTCACCTTATATACAGATTACTGATCCAGCACTGCTTCCTCCTCCACTATCTGACCAGACACACACTGTCACCTTATATACAGATTACTGATCCATCACTGCTTTCTCCTTCACTATCTGACAAGGCACACACTGCCACCTTATATACAGATTACTGACCCATTACTGCTTCCTCCTCCACTATATGACAGGACACACACTGCCTCCTTATATACAGGTTACTGATCCATCACTGCTTTCTCCTCCATTATCTGACCAGACACACACTACCACCTTATATACAGATTACTGATCCAGCACTGCTTCCTCCTCCACTATCTGACAAGACACACACTGCCACCTTAGATACAGATTACTGATCCATTACTGCTTCCTCCTCCACTATCTGACAAGACACACACTGCCACCTTATATACAGATTACTGATCCAGCACTGCTTCCTCCTCCACTATCTGACAAGACACACACTGTCACCTTAGATACAGATTACTTATCAGTGGACCCCACTGACCTGCTGACTGGCTCAAATGCTAGTTTGCCTCAAGTTTCCATTAAGATCTATTCCCAAGTTCTACACTCCACCAACCAAAGCTGCTCCAGGTGATTAGAGCCCGTATCCCACCGACCAGAATGAGTGAAGGCGCACGCACAGCTCATCTGCAGCAACACAGAAAAAGCGAAAAAAACGAAAAGCAAAAAAATCCAGAATCCACTGCACTTCTTCCACTTTATTAATGTATTCATAAGAAATATCACATACAGTGTCCGGAACAAAAGACG
Source organism: Staurois parvus (assembly GCF_062004578.1). Taxonomy (NCBI): domain Eukaryota; kingdom Metazoa; phylum Chordata; class Amphibia; order Anura; family Ranidae; genus Staurois; species Staurois parvus. Next base: position 402,530 of record NW_028318471.1, read on the forward strand.
TTAACGCGTTTTAAAACTAGCGCTTATAATCTCATTATTACATCAATAAAGTGGAAGAAGTGCAGCGTATTTTTTTCGCTGTTCCTTCTACACATCAGTAGAATGATGCTGAATGCTACAATGGATTATAATCAAATAAAATGAAAAGTAAATTGCGGGGATATTGTGTCTTCAACACATTTGCAATGTTCTCTGGATGGAATCAGCAGTTTACTGATTGCAATACTTACAGCCCTGGACTGCTGTTTAATAGGTTCTCCCTGCTTGGACGGGAGATGGTAAGCCCACAAGGGACAGGCGGGCCACAACATGCCGCTGGAAATCCAAGTCAGAAATAAAAATAGGACAGAGGAAGTGGACACTGGCTGGCTGAGTTCCTAAGAAAGACATTTTCATGGAAGGCTCATTACTCAGCAGACTATTAGGCCCCATGCACACAGGACACTTCTGAACGATGGAAAATGACTGCTGGAAAATGTAGGTTAAAAAACGTCTGTTTAGCCGCATTTGCATAACGCCTTTATGTGCGTTTGCATTTAGAATCGATTTTTAAAGATAAGCACAGGAGAACCTCCCAAATGCCAAGAATGCACTGAAAAGTGGTAAATTATTAACTATTTCAGACTGTTTCAGAGAAATACAGAGAGTAGAAGCAGAGACAGCAGTATGTGTTGAGATCAGCTTAGGTGTGAGTTGCTCATTAACATTTCTTTTGTTTCCAAGGGTGGGAAAGGTGTCTGGTGGAGGGAGTCATTAAGGTCACCTGGCAGGGGGTCTTCATGAGGAATTTGAGGTGTGAATTGTCATTAACATATCTTTTGTTTCCAAGGGTGGGAGAGGTCTGAGATGTGAATTGTTCATTACAATGTGTGACAAGCTTGGTAGGAACATCCTGTGTTCAGTGTTTTGTCCATCTGAGTATCTTGAAGAAGCTTTGCATGCATTTCTCATGATGAAAAAAGGCTTTTGGATAGCATTGGGAACTGGAAAAGTTCAAAAAAATTTGCATACGCTTATAAACGCGATTTGCCACGTTTACAAGCGTTTTGCATTTTGAAACGCTGATAAAATCGACTGCTGAATGCAAGTTTTCTGCATTAAAAAAAAACTGTAAACTCAAATGCCTGTAAATGACTGTAAATGAAGATGTGTACATGGACACATAGGAAAACATTAGGGAGAGTTCAGGGGCTGCTGAAAAAAACGCTGAACAGCTCCTAAACGTGAGTTTATCAGCTGCAGTGTAAATGAACCCGTAGGCTGGCCCATACATAATGTTGGGGGAACATCGACTTTTCCATTGTTTTTTTTCCATTGTTTTTGAGACTCGTAACCAGGGGCAGACTGACAACTCATGGGGCCCCCGGGCAATAGGGGATCATGGGGCCCTTGTGTCCTTGCCCAAACTCAAAAAAGCCTATGAAAAAGGTACCAGGGGAATCTCATGGGGCCCCCTACTGACCCCGGGCCCTCGGGCAGTGCCCGAGTTTCCAAATGGTCAGTCCGCCCCTGCTCGTAACAGAACGTGGTAGGCATTTCTAAACCCATTTCTCTCCAGGGAAAATGTGAACCTGGATTCTTCTTCAGAACATATACCACGGCATTGACCCTGCATCAGCCAACACCTCGACATAGAAGGACCAACGTAAAGCGCAAAGCGGCAATGCATGCAAGAAGTTGCGCCTCCCTTTGACGCAGGCGTTCCCTTTGGTAGGGCAGAGAAGTGTACGGGTAATGTAGTAATACTGTATGTAAGGCTTGCTTTATATATGTGCATTTTGCATTTGATGCTTTCTCCAGATGCTTTTTGCAGTTTGGTTTGCGTTTTCTGACGCGTTTTTGATGCATTTTACTGAGATTTATTTTATTTTGTTAAAGTGCAATTTTTCTGTCACTGGGCAGAATAAAAATGCAGCAAAAACGAAGCAAAAACACACTACCATGCATTTCAGCAGCATCTCCATTGAACTCTATTGTAGCAAAAATGCTGTTTTTTGCTTTTAAAAAAAAGTCCCTGACCCTTTCCAAAAACGCAGCGGCTCAAAAAAGCATAGATGTGAATGTGTTCCATAGGACACCATGTTAAATGGACTGTAGTGCGTTTCTGCAAAAAACAGTAAATCATAGATTCAATCAGGGGCGGACTGACCATTTGGAAACTCGGGCACTGCCCCAGGGCCCGGGGTCGGTAGGGGGCCCCATAAGATGCCCCTGGTACCTTTTTTCATAGGTTTTTTTGAGTTTAGGCAAGGACACAGGGGCCCAATGATCCCCTATTGCCCGGGGGCCCCATGAGTTGTCAGTCTGCCCCTGGATTCAATCATGCTCAAAAATAATGACACAAAAAAAAAAAAAATTGGTGGAGTTTGAGGAAATTTTCTGCCAAGACTGATCCTTTGTCTTCCATGAAAACAGTTGTTTATTTCCTAAAACCTTCCCATGAATGTATCCGATAGGTCATACAATTCTGTCACTGAAAGTCTACACTCATCGGCCACTTTATTGGGTATTCCTGTTCAATTGCTTGGTAACACAAATTGCTAATCAGCCAATAACATACCAGCAATGCATTTAGGTATCTAGACGTGGTGAAGACGACTTGAAGTTCAAACTGAGCATCAGAATGGGGAAGAAAGGGGATTTAAGTGACTTTGAACATGGCATGGTTGTGGTGCCAGATGGGCTGGTCTGAGTATTTCACTACTGGGATTTTCACGCACAACCATCTCTAGGGTTTACAGAGAATGGTCAGAAAAAGAGAAAATATCCAGTGAGTGGCAGTTGTGTGGATGAAAATGCCTTGTTAATGTCAGAGATCAGAGGAGAATGGGCAGACTGGTTGCAGATGACAGAAAGGCAACAGTAACTCATTTCAATATGGACCAAAATCTCTGAGGAATGTTTCCAACACCTTGTTGAATCTATGCCATGAAGAATGAAGGCAGTTCTGAAGGCAAAAGGGGGTCCAACCCAGAACTAGCAAGGTGGACCTAAAAAAGTGGCTGGTGAGTGTATATTGCACAATTATATGGAATCAGAAAATGCTTTTCATTCATTGAGAAGACACAAATTGTTCTCTGAATGGCACCAGTGCTGAGTGGCCGACCGCCTGTGTTCACAGTGCAGCAGGGCAGTCGCTCAACATTGGATCCAGAAGCTAGTGGAGATCACTGGAGTAGCGGTCCTTCAGTGGTTTCCAGCTTCCAAAGGGATCCTACAGGTACAGTGCCTTTAAAAAGTATTCATACCCCTTGAAATGTTCCACATTTTGTCGTGTTACAACCAAAACCGTAAATGTATTTTATTGGGATTTGATGTGATAGACCAACACAAAGTGGCATATAATTGTGACGTGGAAGGAAAATGAGAAATGGTTTTCAAAATGTTTGACAAATAAATATGTGAAAAGTGTGGCGGCATTTGTATTCAGCCCCCCGGAGTCAATACTTTGTAGGACCCCCTTTCCCTGCAATTCCAGCTGCAAGTCTTTTTGGGGACGTCTCTACCAGCTTTGCACATCTAGAGAGGGACATTTCTGCCCATTCTTCTTCAGATTGGATGGAGAGCGTCTGGGAACAGCAATTTTCAAGTCTTGCCACAGTATCTCCATTGGATTTAGGTCTGGACTGTGACTGGGCCATTCTAACACATGAATATGCTTTGATGTAAACCATTCCATTGTAGCTCTGGCTGGATGTTTTGGGTCGTTGTCCTGTTTGAAGGTGAACCTCCACCCCGGTCTCAAGTCTTTTGCAGACTCTAACAGGTTTTCTTCTAAGATTACCCTGTATTTGGCTCCATCCATCTTCCCATCAACTCTGACCAGCTTCCCTGTCCCTGCTGAAGAAAAGCATCCCCACAACATAATGCTGCCACCACCATGTTTCACGGTGGGGATGGTGTGTTCAGGGTGATGTGCAGTGTTAGTTTTCTGCAGCACATAGCGTTTTTCTTTTAGGACCAAAAATTAAATTTTGGTCTCATCTGATTAGAGCCCCTTCTTCCACATGTTTGCTGTGTCCTCCACATGGCTTCTCGCAAACGGCAAACCGGACTTCTTATTTCTTTCTTTAAACAATGGCTTTCTTCTTGCCAGGTTTGTGGAGTGCATGACTAATAGTTGTCCTGTAGACAGATTCACACACAGGTGGACTCTATTTACTAATTAGGTGACTTTTGAAGGCAATTGGTTCCACTACATTTTAGTTAGGAGTATCAGAGTAAAGGGGGCTGAATACAAATACACGCCACACTTTTCAGATATTTATTTGTAAAAAATTTAGAAAACCATTTATCATTTTCCTTCCACTTCACAATTATGTGCCACTTTGTGTTGGTCTATCACATTAAATCCCAATAAAATACATTTATGTTTTTGATTGTAACAGGACAAAATGTGGAAAATTTCAAGGGGTATGAATACTTTTTCAAGGCACTGTATAGCACACACATGTTTACATTGATCCAAGCTGGCCAATGTAATTATGGTAAAATTGCCATAGCTAAACTTCAGCTATAAAATATACCTGTGTGTACACAGACTAATAATATACATCAAAACAGAATAATAAATATAGACACTTTACCGGTTTCTCCCCATCGTCTCATGGTCTTTGACGACAGCATGGAGTTCAGCATTTGTATCCAGAGGAACGCCTTTCAGGTCCCACTCAAAGCCCTGCAGAAAACCGGAGACAATAGGAGAATTGTAATCATACCTTCCAAACATCCCTCTTTCTGACCAGAATCCCTCCATCTTTCTGCTCTCTGCAGCAAACAGTCCCTCTTTTAGGTCTGATATACTGTATATACAGGGTCAGTGCTACTACTAGGAGAACTAGGCAGCTGACTAGGGTGCAGCCTCGGCCACTGGTTTCCCTGCTGTCCACCATGGCCAGATTTAGGGGGGTGCTGGGGTTGGAGAAATGACAGGAGAGAGGTGGGAGGTGCGGGCTGTGCTCTCCTCTCCTGTCAGTGGAGTGATCCTCCATAAAGTAGATGACACAGGATCACTCTTACATTGACATGTTCAGTATTTGAGTCATTCCCTGGCTCCCTGCTGCCGGGAGAGGAGCGGTCATTGGAGGAGATAGGGGGTGGGGTAATCAAACTGTGTACAGCCGGATTCCAAGAGTGATCCTGTGTCATCTGCTGTATGGAGGATCACTCCAATGACAGGAGTGAGAGCACAGCCGGCACCTCTACCTGGTTTCCCGTCTGGAAGTTTGGGGAGGAGCTACCAGGCTGGGGGAACTGTAGACAATGAAAGAAGGGGGGTAACAATTATTTGTGCTGAGATTGGAGGTTTGTGCAAGAGGGGGGATGGGGGCTATTTGTGCTGGGAAGGTTAATGGGGATGATGGGGGGAGGGGGTATTTGTGCTAGGAGAAGGAATTGGGGGACATGTGTTAGGAGTAAGAGGGAGGTTTTTGGGAGGGGGATTTGTGCTAAAGGGGGGGGGTAATTTGGGTAAAGTGGGCGGATTTTATACTGGGAAGGTTAATTTAGCTAGAGTAGGGATTTGGGGGCATTTGTCCTAGGTGGGGGGATTGAAGGAAAAGGATTGGCTAGGTGGAGGGATTGGGGGGATTTGTGCTAGGAGGGGGGATGGCAGGGATTGGTGCTAGGAGGGGGATGTTTGTGCTAGGAGGGAGGATTGTGGGGGATTTGTGCTAGGAGGGGGGCTGTGCTAGAGAGGGGATTGGGGGGGATTTATGCTAGAAGAGAGGGATGTGTGTTAGAAGGAGGAGATGGGGGAATTGTGCTAGGAGGGGGATTTGGGTTGGGGGGAAGGGTTTGTGCTAGAAATGGTAATTTGGGGAAATTGGTCCTAGGTGGGGGGATTGAAGGAAAAGGATTGGCTGGGAGGAGGGATTGGTGCTAGGAGGGGGGATTGGAGGGAGGTTTGTGCTAGAAGGGAGGATCGGAGGGGATTTGTGCCAGGAGGGGGGTTGTGCTAGGAGAGGGGATTGGGGGGGATTTACACTAGAAGAGGGGGATTGGGGGTGCAAGTAGCTGGTCTTGCCTAGGGTGCAAAATAGTATAGAACTGTCCCTGTGTACATACACTGCTCAAAACAATTAAAGTTAAGTAGCAGAAGGGGTTGAAAATCAGTTTTAACTGCTTTGGTGTTAATGAAATTAACAACAGGTGCTCTAGATGGGCAACAATGAGACAACCCCCAAAACAGGAATGGTTTTACAGGTGGAGGCCATTGACATTTTTTTCCCTACTCCTCTTTTCTGACTGTTTTTCACTAGTTTTGCATTTGGCTAGGGTCAGTGTCACTACTGATAGCATGAGGCGATACCTGGACCCTACAGAGGTTGCACAGGCAGTCCAACTCCTCCAGGATGGCACATCAATACGTGCAGAAGGTTTGCCATGTCTCCCAGTAGGCCCAGACTGGCCATAGGGCACACCGGGCATTTGCTTGCTGGGCCAGGGCCGCATGTCCTAGGAAGAGTGGCCTGTGGATGACCGGGCCCCCGTAGTTTGCTGGAACCGGCCCTGTTGTAGGCAAGGCCGCATAGCAGTAGGTAAGTGGTGACTGCTGCCTGGACAGGATTATTAGAGACCATGGCTGCCGCTCGCCTCCTGCTCTGCGGCCTTGCCTACAGCAGAACCAGTTCCATAAAACTACGAGGTGCAGAAGAGGACCTGCTAGCAGGGAACACATACCTTCCAGGCTGGAAATACACTGCATGAGACCATGACGGCTGCACAGCGGAGGAAGGTGAGCGCAGTGCAGCCACACATCCTGCTCTGTAGCAGCGGTGTGTGTGTGTGTGGGAGGCGGGGATTAGGCTGTCTCTTTGCTGGATTAGGCTGTCTCTTTGCTGGATTGGGCCATCTCCTTCCTGGATTGGGTTGTCTCTTTGCTATATGGAGCTGTCTCTTTGCTGGATTGGGATGTCTCTTTTCTGGATTGGGATGTCTCTTTGTTGGATTAGGCTGTCTCTTTGCTGGATTGGGCCATCTCTTTGTTATATGGAGCCATCTCTTTGCTGGATTGGGCTGTCTCTTTGCTGGATTGGGCCCTCTCTTTGCTGATTGGGGCTGTCTCTGCGCTGGATTGGACTCTCTCTTTGCTATATGGAGCTGTCTCTTTGCTGGATTGGAATGTCTCTTTGCTATATGGAGCTGTCTCTCTGCTGGACTGGGCTGTCTCTTTGCTAGAGTAGACTGTCTCTTTGCTATATGGAGCTGTCTGTTTGCTGGATTGGGCCATCTTCTCCCTATATGGAGCTGTCTCTTTGATGGATGGTGCTGTCTCTGCGCTGGATTGGGCTGTCTCTTTGCTATATGGAGCTGTCTCTTTGCTGGACTGGGCTGTCTCTTTGCAGGATTGGGCCATCTCTTTGCTATATGGAGCTGTCTCTTTGCTGGATTGGGCTGTCTCTTTGCTGGACTGAGCCATCTCTTTGCTATATGGAGCTGTCTCTGCGATGGATGGAGCTGTCTCTTTGCTATATGGAGCTGTCTCTTTGCTGGATTGGGATGTCTCTTTGCTATATGAAGCTGTCTCTTTGCTGGATTGGGATGTCTCTTTGCTAGATTAGGCTGTCTCTTTGCTATATGGAGCTGTCTCTTTGCTGGATTGAGCCATCTCTTTGCTATATGGAGCTGTCACTTTGCTGGATTGGGCTGTCTCTTTGCTGGATTAGGCTGTCTCTTTGCTGGATTGGGCCATCTCTTTGCTATATGGAGCTGTCTCTTTGCTGGATTGGGCCATCTCCTTGCTATATGGAGCTGTCTGATGGATGGGGCTGTCTCTGCGCTGGACTGGGCTGTCTCTTTGCTATATGGAGCTATTTGCTGGATTGGACTGTCTCTTTGCCAGATTGGGATGTATCTTTGCTGGATTAGGCTGTCTCTTTGCTGGATTGGGCCATCTCTTTGCTATATGGAGCTGTCCCTCTGCTGGACTGGGCTGTCTCTTTGCTGGATTAGGCTGTCTCTTTGTTATATGGAGCTATCTCTTTGCTGGATTTGGCTGTCTCTTTGTTGCACTGGGCCATCTCTTTGCTGTCTCTGCTGGAATGGAATGTATTTTTGGTGGAATGGGATGTCTCGTTGCTGGATTGGGATGTCTCTTAGCTCAATGGGACTGTCTCTTTGCTGAATTGGGATGTCTCTTTGCTGGATTGGGATGTCTCCTTGCTGGATGGGGATGTCTCTTTTCTAGATGGGGATTTCTCTTTGTTGGATTAGGATGTCTCTTTGCTGAACATATGGGGATGTCTCTTTGCCAAAGGTAGAACTGTGCAAGGGAGGCAGAGAGTAAAAGGGGAGTAAAAGGGGGCAGTCTGATTAGAGAGAATATGGGGGCGTAACTGCAAGGGGCACTGTGATATGGGGGAGCTATGATTCTGTGATTGCTAGGGGCAGTCCAATCAAAACAGTGCACCTTTACAGTGCAGTTCCCTTTTATATCACAGTGCTCCTTTACATCACATTGCAGAGGACCCAGACTCCGTGAACATCCTGTCATCAACCGCCCCCATGAACACCCACCCACCACCTCATTCCTCACCCTTCCCCTCACCCCGGTTCCTTGGCTGCTCAGTTTAAAATGCCCTGGCCTATGTTATGTCCCAGTCCGGGCCTGTCTCCCAGCACAGTCTCAAGAGCATGGAGGAGATTCCAGGAGGCCGACAGTTACTCTAGGAGAGCTGGACAGGGCCGTAGAAGGTCCTTAACCCATCAGTAGGACCGGTATCTGCTCCTTTGTGCAAGGAGGAACAAGAAGAGCACCGCCAGAGTCCTACAAAATTACCTCCAGGCCACTGGTGTGAAGGTCTCTGACCAAACAATCAGAAACAGACTTCATGAGGGTGTCCTGAGGGCCTGACGTCCTCTAGTGAGCCCTGTGCTCACTGCCCGGCACCATAGAGCTCCATTGGCATTTGCCATTGAACACCAAAATTGGCAGGTCCTTCACTGGCACCCTGTGCTTTTCACAGATGAGAGCAGGTTCACCCTGAGCACATGTGACAGACATGAAAGTGTCTGGAGAAGCCGTGGAGAACATTATGCTGCCTGTAACATCGTTCAGCATGAACATTTTGGTGGTGGGTCAGTGATGGTCTGGGGAGGCATATCCATGGAGGGACGCACAGACCTCTACAGGCTAGACAATGGCCCCCTGACTGCCATTAGGTATCAGGATGAAATCCTTGGACCCATTGTAAGAACCTACACTGGTGCAGTGGTTCCTGGGTTCCTCCTGGTGCATGGCAATGCCCGGCCTCATGTGGAGAGAGTATGCAGGCAGTTTCTGGAGGATGAAGGAATTGATACCATTGAATGGCCCCCACACTCGCCTGACCTAAATCCAATAGAACATCTCTGGGATATCATGTTTCAGTCCATCCGACGCCGCCAGATTGCTTCTCAGACTGTCTAGGAGCTCAGTGATGCCCTGGTCCAGATCTGGGAGGAAATCCCCCAGGATACCATCCGTTGTCTCATTAGGAGCCTGCCCCAACGTATGATTCACGTGTAATTCTATGTGGTACAATTTCATTCCATTCACTTTGAATGAGTTATAATCACAGCACACCGCACCAAAAGTAGTGCCCACACTCTTTAAAACACATTGCAAATAGATCGCCGTGCCAGCAAATGCAGTGTTTGTGAACTGCATTTGGGGCGTCATTAATGTTCTATTGACACCCTCAGCAGATCACAAATGGAACGCGTTTTGCATGGGGTGGGCATCGGTAGGTGAAAACCTAGTGATAGCAAAACTATCATTTCAGGCTAAGGATGACTACAGCCCAGCAACACTAAGTTCAGAACACAGACAGTCCTGCTTAGGTTCTGTTTCATTATTGCTTAAATTCCATATTTATGATGGAGGCCAAGATCTTTGGCTCCTTGACCTATGCTGCATCTGTGACTGGTCCTCTTTACTATAGATCAGTGGTTCTTAACCTGGGTTCGATCGAACCCCAGGGGTTCGGTGAGTCAGTTTCGGGGGTTCGGCGGAGGTGACCCACACCCGACTCATATGATTTGTGATGACATGCCCCGCTTGTCCATCATTGGCTGCAGGTGGTCACGCAACATCGCTTAGCCCAGTGGTTGGCAAGCCGCGGCTCTTGTGTGCCGGGCGCCCGCTCCCCTCCCTCCTCTCGGGCGGCAGGGACTCAAATGCAATGATTGGCCAGTCTCGCTGCCACTCACATCCTGATAGCCAGTGATTGGCTGTCAGGATGTGTGTAGGCGGGGCAGCGTGACGAACGTGAGAGGAGCTAGGCTCCTCTCACAGTCCGCCCTGAAGACCGGAACGGCGCGGGAATACAGCGAGAGGAACGCGCGGAGCAAAGGTAAGTGAATTGACACAGGGGGGACTTGGGGACTTAATATGGGGGATGAATTAATATGGGGAATGAATTACTATAGGGGGGATGAATTACTATATGGAGGATGAATTACTATATGGGGGATGAATTATTATATGGGGGATGAATTACTATATGGGGGATGTATTACTATATGGGGGATGTATTACTATATGGGGGATGAATTATTATATGGGGGATGAATTACTATATGGGGGATGTATTACTATGGGGGATGAATTATTATATGGGGGGTGTATTACTATATGGGGGATGTATTACTATATGGGGGATGAATTACTATATGGGGGATGAATTACTATATGGGGGATGTATTACTATGGGGGATGAATTACTATATGGGGGATGAATTACTATGGGGGATGAATTACTATATGGGGAAGGAATTACTATAGGAGGGATGAATTACTATATGGGGAAGGAATTACTATAGGGGGGATGAATTACTATATGGGGGATGAATTACTATATGGGGGGATGAATTACTATGGGGGATGAATTACTATATGGGGGATGAATTACTATGAGGGATGAATTACTATGGGGGATGAATTACTATATGGGGGATGAATTACTATGGGGGATGAATTACTATATGGGGGATGAATTACTATATGGGGGATGAATTACTATGGGGGATGAATTTTCATACCGTTTGTTACAACATATCTTTGCGAGCAATCCTTTTCGAGGATGCTGGACATAAAGACGAAGAAAAGGAACAGACTTTGTTGCGAAAATGACATGAGAGTGGCACTTGCCAAGGTAATGCTGCGCATTTCTGAACTGGCCTCTGAAAGACAACAGCAGAAGTCACACTGATTTGCGGTAAATATTCATTATTTTGTTTTTGTGTGAAAATCATGTTTTAATGGTTTTGTTCTTAATGGTTTTGTTCATTTTGTGCACCTATGTATAAATATATACCTATGTTTTGAATTTTAAAAATCATATTTTATTTTTCCAATTAAGAAGGGTTCGGTGAATGCGCATATGAAACTGGTGGGGTTCAGTACCTCCAAAAAGGTTAAGAACCACTGCTATAGATAAATGATTACGGTTTTGAAGATCATCAAGCTGCTTTTGTTGGTTCAAGTTGCACTTGAGTTCACATTGAGAGGAGCATTTCAGATGTGGACCTGAGCCTGTAACTTGAGGACTCCAGGGTGTACCGGGTTGTGTAAAAATCTCCAAAATCATAAAGAATAATGTATGGTTCAGGGGCGGACTGACAACTCATGGGGCCCCCGGGCAATAGAGGATCATGGGGCCCCTGTGTCCTTGCCCAAACAAAAAAGCCTATGAAAAAGGTACCAGGGGCATCTCATGGGGCCCCCTACTGACCCCGGGCCCTCGGGCAGTGCCCGAGTTTCCAAATGGTCAGTCCGCCCCTGGTATGGTTCATAGCGGTTTTCTCATGACTAAGCTTTTCTGTGTGTGAGATGAAGTGGATAATATCTACCATAATAATTCTGGTCTTTAAAAGCCATTGGAGTATCATGTAATGGATCTCCAGCGTTCTTTACAAGAAGTCAGGTTACTTCCATATATACGAGGCCCTTTATAGCTTCTCCTGTCAGCTCTGATTAATTAATCATTACCATAATTGGAGGATAGGAAGGTCCGGAGATCTGAGAAACTGAAAGTACGCCGAAAAAATCCTTACTATGCAAACCCTAGAGGCAGTCCTCGTCTCAATTGGCGTCACCGGATACCCGTGGCTGACCAGACTCGGACAGAAAAGATCAACCGGCCATTATGTGAACCTTGGCTAACAAAATGGTATTCATTAACTTTTGTGCTACAAAAACGTTTTTTGCGTTTTTTGCACACATTTAAAAAAAAATCATTTTAGGCCTAGAGAGAATAAAATAGTGGAAGTGTCAATTTTTTTAAGTTTAACAAACACAAAGTTTTAGTAAAAAAAACCCACTAAAAGGTAAATTTAGGACACACAAATACTATATATCACCCAATTGTTTTTGGGTAAAATAAATAATAAATGAAAGATGAGGCTGCACCGAATAAACAGATACCCAACATGTCAAGCCTTATCATTTCCCATGGCCTTCAAATAGAGAGAAACTTTGACCTTAGCCTTAAATTTTTCCAAAGGCAACACTTTAAAAGCCGCTATAGGTTTGGAGTTAGCCATGAATAACGGGCCAAGAATTATTGCTCCCACTCCAGCGTGGGTAACAGTATGTAACATCTGTAGTGCAGTTGGGGGTTTTGTGCATGGATGCCCCGGATACAGAGCTTAAATTTATATGTAGAGGTGGGGGGGAGCTTAAAAAATTTTGAGGTGGGTTCATTTTTTTTTACACTTTCTTCGCTAAACTGTATTTTATATCACATCGGGCAGAGGTCCCCAACCCCCGATTCATGGACGTACCAGTCCGTGGCTTTTTAGGAACAGGGCTGCACATCAAGAGGCTTGATCTGTTTGGGAATGGAGAGCTACTGGAGAGCTTCACCACTTTAGCAGCAGTTCCATTCCCAGCTAAGAGGGTGGGCATCATACGGCTCCCTTTTTTTTTTACAAACCATGGCCGGATCTAGGGGGGTGCTGGGTCTGGGCTATGCCCCCCCCTGATTTTAGTTGTGTCCCCCCAAAATCCAACCCTAACCTGCCACTATGCTGCCCTAATCTGATACTTTATAACCCTAGTTTGCCCCAGCCTCACACTATACCGTCCTTGACGACTGACATTATACTGTTCTCAGGTACGTGTTGTATGGAGAGGAGCTCTGCTGCCTGTGCCCAGGCTATGTGCAGTGCAGGGACGGGAGAAGGAGTTGTGCCTCTGTCCTCGGCCCTGCCAGCAGTGACCCCTGTCCTCAGCCCTGCCAGCAGTGACCCCTGTCCTCTGCCCTGCCAGTAGTGACCCCTGTCCTCTGCCCTGCCAGCAGTGACCCTTGTCCTCTGCCCTGCCAGCAGTGACCCCTGTCCTCGGCCCTGCCAGCAGTGACCCCTGTCCTCTGCCCTGCCAGCAGTGACCCCTGTCCTCGGCCCTGCCAGCAGTGACCCCTGTCCTCGGCCCAGCCAGCAGTGACCCCACTCCTCTGCCATGCCAGCAGTGACCCCTGTCCTCTGCCCTGCCAGCAGTGACCCCTGTCCTCTGTCTTGCCAGCAGTGACCCCTGTCCTCTGCCCTGCCAGCAGTGACCCCTGTCCTCTGCCCTGCCAGCAGTGACCCCACTCCTTGGCCCTGCCAGCAGTGAACCCACGCCTCTGCCCTGCCAGCAGTGAACCCACGCCTCTGCCCTGCCAGCAGTGACCCCTGTCCTCGGCCCTGCCAGCAGTGAACCCACGCCTCGGCCCTGCCAGCAGTGAACCCACGCCTCTGCCCTGCCAGCAGTGAACCCACTCCTCGGCCCTGCCAGCAGTGAACCCACGCCTCTGCCCTGCCAGCAGTGACCCCTGTCCTCTGCCCTGCCAGCAGTGACCCCTGTCCTCTGCCCTGCCAGCAGTGACCCCTGTCCTCTGCCCTGCCAGCAGTGACCCCTGTCCTCTGCCCTGCCAGCAGTGACCCCTGTCCTCTGCCCTGCCAGCGGTGACCCCTGTCCTCTGCCCTGAAAGCAGTGACCCCTTTCTTCTGCCCTGCCAGTAGTGACCCCTGTCCTCTGCCCTTCCAGCAGTGACCCCTTCCTTCTGTCCTGCTGACCTCCCATCCTCTGCCCCGCTGACATTTTTTACCACACCCTTACATCCGACAGTCTAGATCTGGCCCTGATACAAACTTTATTTGTAGTGTAGAAAACATACACTTCATTCATGACAATGTACAGCAGCACATTTTATTGCAGTACATATGCTGCATTGCAGTGTGCATGGGACACATAGGAAACATTTTTTTTCTGTGTCCTTGCAGTGACAGACGTTTTACAATGCAGTAGGGGTTAAAGGGACCAGGCAGGGCAATGCTTTCTGGGAATTTTCTTGCAATATGTAATGAATAATGAATAGCATGCTGCTGTAGAAAGAACCCCAAGTATCTGTATGTACAATGTACAGTTCTGTAATAGGACAATACAAATATGAAGAACATACAACTGCCACTGGGTCCCCTCAACTGCCATAAGGTGGCTTCAGGAGAGGTTACTGTCTCGGTGCTGTAGGGTGTAAGGATGCGTTAACATTAAAGTGTCACTAAACCCCGGACCCTGCATTCACTATATCCGGTCTCCAGGGACCCCACACTCACTATATCTGCTCTCCCCAGACCCCACACTCACTATATCTGCTCTCCCCGGACCCTGCATTCACTATATCTGGTCTCTCCGGACCCTGCATTCACTATATCCACTCTCCCCGGACCCTGCATTCACTATATCTGGTCTCCCAGGACCCTGCATTCACTATATCTGGTCTCCCAGGACCCTGCATTCACTATATCTGGTCTCCCCAGACCCTGCATTCACTATATCTGGTCTCCTCAGACCCTGCATTCACTTTATCTGGTCTCCCCGGACCCTGCATTCACTATATCTGGTCTCCCCGGACCCTGCATTCACTATATCTGGTCTCCCCGGACCCTGCATTCACTATATCTGGTCTCCCCGGACCCTGCATTCACTATATCCACTCTTCCTGCATTCACTATATCTGCTCTCCCCGGACCCTGCATTCACTATATCTGGTCTCCTCAGACCCTGCATTCACTTTATCTGGTCTCCCCGGACCCTGCATTCACTATATCCACTCTTCCTGCATTCACTATATCCGCTCTCCCCGGACCCTGCATCCACTTTACCTGGTCTCCATGGACCCTGCATTCACTATATCCGCTCTCCCCAGACCCTGCATTCACTATATCTGGTCTCCCCGGACCCTGCATTCACTATATCCGGTCTCCCCGGACCCTGCATTCACTATATCTGGTCTCCCCGGACCCTGCATTCACTATATCCACTCTTCCTGGACCCTGCAATCATTATATCTGGTCTCCTTGGACCCTGCGTTCACTATGTCTTGTCTCCCTGGACCCGGCATTCACTATATCTGGTCTCCCCGGACCCTGCATCCACTTTACCTGGTCTCCATGGACCCTGCATTCACTATATCCGCTCTCCCCGGACCCTGCATTCACTATATCTGCTCTCCCCGGACCCTGCATTCACTATATCTGGTCTCCTCAGACCCTGCATTCACTATATCTGGTCTCCCCGGACCCTGCATTCACTATATCTGGTCTCCCCGGACCCTGCATTCACTATATCCGCTCTCCCCAGACCCTGCATTCACTATATCTGGTCTCCCCAGACCCTGCATTCACTATATCTGGTCTCCCCGGACCCTGCATTCACTATATCTGGTCCCTCCGGACCCTCCATTCACTATATCCTCTCTTCCTTGGACCCCGCATTCACTATATCTGCTCTCCCACACAACATGGAAATGCAATTATTTTAGTAAATATAAACTGCTAAATACCTTTTCTTATCAGCAGTTAGAACAGTCTTGTGACTTCTATCAGTGTCTAGCAGAGCACTGGTTAACGCTTGTAGAAGGAGTTTTTTTTCTGCTCTAGGAGGATGCAGAACCCCTGACCTCTGTCTGGACAGTGCTGGTTGACCCTGTGCTGATCACATGCACTCTCCCAAGAAAAAAAAAAAAACCTCTCTAGCAATACACACCAAACTGAGCATGTGCAGAGTGACTCCACGTGATACGTATTATCAGGAGATAAGAGGGGGACAATGGAAGAAGGGGAAGATCAGAGAAGACAGGACCAAACAGCATTTTTACACAATGCAGAGGATTAACCCCTTAGGTTCCACAGGTAGTATAACATGCATGCTTTACTGCATATACAGACTGTGAATATTGGGCCTAGAATTATTGCTCCCACTTTAGCATGTGTGATGATGTGTAACGTGTAGTGCAGGGGTCTCCAAACCTTCTAAATAAAGGGCCAGTTTACTGTCCCTCAGACTTTAGGGGGGGTGGATTGTGGTCATTGGAAGTAGAGAAGGTCCTGTGTCAGTGGGAATAAACCATGACCCTTCTTTGGTGTCAGTGGGAGGAATGATGCCCCATTGTTGGATTCACTGGGAGGAAATGTGCGCCACCATTGGTGTTATTGGCCCCATTGTT
This sequence comes from Staurois parvus, assembly GCF_062004578.1. Classification (NCBI taxonomy): domain Eukaryota; kingdom Metazoa; phylum Chordata; class Amphibia; order Anura; family Ranidae; genus Staurois; species Staurois parvus. Next base: position 418,999 of record NW_028318471.1, read on the forward strand.
GATGTCATTGGGAGGAATTGTGCCCCATTGTTGGTGTCATTGGGAGGAATTGTGCCCCATTGTTGGTGTCATTGGGAGGAATTGTACTCCATTGTTGGTATCATTCGGAGGAATTGTACTCCATTGTTGGTATCTTTGGGAGGAGTTGAGCCCCATTATTGGTGTCAGTGGAGGGAATTATGCCCCATTGTTGGCTGTGGATGAAATAGCGCCCCAAGGGCCAGTTAAAAGCAAGCAAAGGGCCACATCCTGCCTATGGGCCACAGTTTGGAGGTCACTGTTATAGTACAATCAACGTTTTCATTTGTAGGCGTCCCAATGCTTACATTTATGTTTGCCTGTATAAGGGGGTGGGAGAGGCTGATTATTTTTTTTGGGGGGGGTTTAAGTACTTGGGTGTAATTACACTTTTTTTTACTAAAAATATTTTTCCATTACATAGGGGAAAAAATGTCCCCTATGTAATTTTTATTTTGGTGACTGGTTCTCTTTAATGAGAACATTGTTCCCCAGCCATACTGTCTGGGGGAAAGTGACACCAGAATTAGCAGGAAGGGGTGATCTGCGAATGGACGTTCACTGATCTCCCTTACCTCTACCCAAAGGCACACACCATGCTGGTCCCGGGTCTGCAGATGGGCATGCAGAACTCACTAAACATGGCAGGGGCGTATGGTGGTGGGGAAACTGGGAGTTACAGGATGCCTATGCACTGATGGAACCTAAGGACTGTACTGATGGTGTCTAAGGACTGCACTGATGGAGCCTAATGACTGTACTGATGGACCTTAGGACTGTACTGATGGAGACTAAGCACTGCACTGATGGAACCTAAGGACTGTACTGATGGAGTCTAAGGACTGTACTGATGGAGCCTAATGACTGTACTGATGGAACCTAAGGACTGTACTGATGGAGCCTAAGGACTGTACTGATGGAGCCTGAGGACTGTACTGATGGACCTTAGGACTGTACTGATGGAGACTAAGCACTGCACTGATGGAACCTAAGGACTGTACTGATGGAGTCTAAGGACTGTACTGATGGAGCCTAATGACTGTACTGATGGAACCTAAGGACTGTACTGATGGAGCCTAAGGACTGTACTGATGGAGCCTGAGGACTGTACTGATGGACCTTAGGACTGTACTGATGGAGACTAAGCACTGCACTGATGGAACCTAAGGACTGTACTGATGGAGTCTAAGGACTGTACTGATGGAGCCTAATGACTGTACTGATGGAACCTAAGGACTGTACTGATGGAGCCTAAGGACTGTACTGATGGAGCCTGAGGACTGTACTGATGGAGCCTAATGACTGTACTGATGGAGCCTAAGGACTGTACTGATGGAGTCTAAGGACTACACTGATGGAGTCTAAGGACTGTACTGATGGACCTTAGGACTGTACTGATGGAGCCTAAGCACTGCACTGATGGAGCCTAAGCACTGCACTGATAGAGCCTAAGGACTGCACCGATGGAGCCTAAGGACTGCACCGATGGAGCCTAAGCACTGCACTGATGGAGCTTAAGGACTGCACTGATGGAGCCTAAGGACTGCACTGATGGAGCCTAAGGACTGCACCGATGGAGCCTAAGCACTGCACTGATGGAGCCTAAGCACTGCACTGAGAGCCTAAGCACTGCACTGATAGAGCCTAAGCACTGCAATGATCTCCGGAGCCTAAGGACTGCAATCATGGAGCCTAAGCACTGTACTGATCCCCGGAGCCTAAGGACTGCACTGATGGAGCCTAAGCACTGCACTTATGGAGCCTAAGGACTGTACTGATGGAGCCTAAGGACTGTACTGATGGAGCCTAAGCACTGCACTGATGGAGCCTAAGGACTGTACTGATGGAGCCTAAGCACTGCACTGATGGAGCCTAAGGACTGTACTGATCTCCGGAGCCTAAGGACTGTACTGATGGAGCCGAAGGACTGTACTGATCTCCGGAGCCGAAGGACTGCACTGATGGAATAACTCTCCTTGATCACAAGATCCTTCAGTATTTATTACTTTTTTTGTTGCAAATGATGGACTGAGCCTTGAATGTGATGTATGTAGAAGTGACATGTTCATTCCGTGGGCGGGAGCCATGACCAGGGAATGTATTTAGACAAATCACATGGAAATAGATGTGTGCTGAGAATAGCAGCCAGCGCTGGACTCACCTCATTCCAGATGGGGTTCGGATTGTTTTTGATGACTTTGGTTCTCTTCTTTACACCTAGATAATGACAGACAACAGACATTAGAGGAACAGTCGCTGCGTCTGACATAAAGGGGTTTATTTACTAAAGCTGGAGAGTCCAAAATCAGACTCCCTTCTGCATAGAAACCAATCAGCTTCTAACCTCAGCTTGTTCAATGAAGCTTTGGCAATGAAACCTGGAAGCTGATTGGTTTCTATGCAGAAGGGAGTCTGATTTTGGACTCTCCAGCTTTAGTAAATAAACCCCAAAGATTCAGCAAATCCTAGGATTCTTCATGTAGAGAGGTACATCGTAATCGCACAGCTGCCTGCCAGGTACATGAAGTCCTGAGGGAATGAGAGTCTGAAGATTTCCCATAATTCTCTGCATCATTCATAATATGCCCTGGTTCACACTGATGCAAATTTTCATGTGATTTGACTGTTCAAATCGCATCCAATGATTGGTAATGGAACTGTTCTAACTTTGTTGGAGTCGTACCGATTAGAACAGCAGTTCCTGCACTACTTTTTGCGATTTGGGGTGCGACCTGCATAGATATTTATGACATCGCACAGATGTCTATGAAGTCGCACCCAAAGTCGCACTGCCAACCAACCACTGAAATTGTGCAACTTCAAATGATGTCGCACAATTTCAAATTCAGATCCGGTGTGAACCAGGGCTTACTGTACTCCCCGCGTGGAATCTCTTAAATCACATTCAGCCCGGGTTCACACTCATGCGGTGCGGAATTTGCAGCGTTTTCTGTGCAAATTCTGCACCGCATCACAATCGCACCTCGTTCATACTGGTGCGTATGTTAACAACACCCCGAAAGCGGTCTGAAAAACGCGGTGCAATGTGCAGAATCGGATCGTATAGGTGTGAATACCCATGCGATCCGATTCTAGTGCGGACCAAAAAAAGGGTCCTGCAGCTTTTTGGTGCGGGTGCGATTTGTGCCATACAGAATGTACGACTCCGATCGCACCGCACACAAATCGCATATGATTTGCACAGGAATGTGATGCAGCCCCAATCCTACTCCTCTTGGGTCCTCCTGGTTCCCCCCTCACCGAGTCCCCCTCATAGCAAGCCACTTGCTATTGGGGTTCTCATGTGACCTTGCTCTCAAGCTAGTTCTGTGTATAGAGAGCAGCTTGGCCCCTCCCCCAGTTCCCTCCTCCGTGGCTGTGATTGACAACAACAGGAACCAATGGCTTCCTGTACGAATCACATGCAATATACCGCAACGCACATATATGAACCCCGGGCTCAGATGTTCAGGTTCAATAAATATGGCGGTGATCAGACTGGAAAGAAATGCCTTTTTCCAATGCAGCCCTAAACATTATCAAATACACTTTATTAGGCTCCTCCCACACTGAAAGGGTTAAATGGTCATTTTTGTCTATAATACTCGAGTCCCAATTTGTTTTCTTTTCTTTGAGTGATGTCTCGGTTCTACAATTATGTCTTAGTCTTTTAGGTTTTGTACAGCAACCTGCTGCCTATCCCCCCACCTGCCATGATCTGCCTACACTGCATAGAGAAGCACAGAGAATCAATGGTTTTGCACAGAGCAGCCCCAATCCTCCTCCTCTTGGGTCCTCCGCCAGTGCTCCTGGTTCCCCCTCCACCCCACCGAGTCCCCCCCATTGCAAGCCACTTGCTATGGGGGTTCTCGTGTGACCTTGCTCTCAAGCTAGCTCTGTGTGTCCATAAGACACATAGAGCGCAGCTTGGCCCCGCCCCCAGTTCCCTCCTCCGTGGCTGTGATTGACAACAGCAGGAATCAATGGCTTCCAGTACTGTCTCTGAGCCAATGAGCAGGGAGAGAGCCAGGAGAGCCTCTGCTCTCCTATAAGGGAGCTGGAAGGGAGCTGCTTGCAGAAGGTTTTCAACCTGAATGCAGAGAATTTATGAAGTGGTTCTATAGGCTGAAGGTTTTTTACCTTTATGCATTCAATGGTAAAAAGACTTCAGTGTGCAGCTCCCCCCAGCCCCCCTAATACTTACCAGAGCCCGATCTCGATCCAGCGATGTGCATGAGAGCAGATGCTCTCCCGACTCTCTCCCTCCTCATTGGTTCAGGGACAGTACTGGGAGCCATTGGTTCCTGCTACTGTCAATCACACCCAGGGAGGAGGGAACTGGGGGCGGGGCCAAGCTGCGCTCTATGTGTCTTATGGACACACAGAGCTGACTTGGGAGCAAGGTTCCACAAGAACCCCCATAGCAAGTGGGGGGGACTAGGTGGGGAACCAGGAGCACCAACTTACCCAAGCCAACTATGTGCACAAGAGTAGTGGCTCTCCCAGGTCTCTCCATCCTCATAGGCTGAGACACAGCAGTGGATGCCATTGGCTCCTGCTGTTGGTAATCTATGTGTCTTAAGGACCTTGGGAGCAAGGTCACACAAGAACCCCCATAGCAAGTGGCTTACTATGGGAGGGGGGCACTAGGTGGGGAACCAGGAGCACCAACTTACCCAAGCCAACTATGTGCATGAGAGTAGTGGCTCTCCAAGGTCTCTCCATCCTCATAGGCTGAGACACAGCAGTGGATGCCATTGGCTCCTGCTGTTGGTAGTCTATGTGTCTTAAGGACACACAGAGCTGGCTTGAGAGCAAGGTCACATGAGAACCCCCATAGCAAGTGGCTTACTATGGGAAGGGGGGGACTAGGTGGGGAACCAGGAGCACCAACTTACCAAAGCCAACTATGTGCACGAGAGTAGTGGCTCTCCCAGGTCTCTCCATCCTCATAGGCTGAGACACAGCAGTGGATGACATTGGCTCCTGCTGTTGGTAATCACAGCCAGTAAGAAGGGAGCATACCCTTATAGACACACAAAGATGGCTCAGGAGCGAGCATGCATGAGTGCCCCCAGAGCAAGCAGCACTCAGCAGGGGAGAGGAGCCAGGAGTGCCAGCGGGGGACCCGAGAAGAAGAGGATTGGGGCTGCTCTGTGCATAACCACTACACAGAGCAGCTCAGTATAACATGCTTGTTTTTTTTTTTTTAAATAGCACTTTAAGGTAAAAACAAAACTTCTGCTTTTAGAACCACTTTGATTTAAACATGTCATTCGAATGCTGATGACGGGAAAACGGGGATTAAACTTCGGCTTTAAGTTCATGATGGGTGAGACTAAAGAAGAATCAAAGGAAAAGTTTGGGGGGTTTTCAGTTTGGATGGAGTAAGGCAGGGTTATAACCCCTGTCATTATTTAAAGGGAAACAAAGGCGGCAAGGTGCTGGATCAGAAAAGTATCAAAATGTATTAGATGAATAACATGCAAACGTACACTGAGGCAGGGAAGAGCAGCTCTGAGGTGGAGGGAGAATCCACAACACAGCAACAAGGACCGACAGTCAGATCAATGAGCCGTGTGATGGGGACTCGAACCCGCCAGAACAACATGCCATGAGCGGCGTACCGGCCTCCCTATAACACCCGGTACTAATTTTTTGTCATCTATCTCCCATTGGGGTGATATCGGCATGGGACTGCATGCCAGTAGCGCAGAACTACATACTATCGACATGGAATTGCACACTATTGGTGTGAAACTGCATACTACTGGGATGGAACTACATACAATCGACATGGGACTACATATTGTTGGCGTAGGACTACATACTGTTTGCATGGGACTACATACAATCAGCATGGGACTACATACAATCACTGTTGGGACTACATACTGTTGGCATGGGACTACATTCAATCAGCATGGAACACCATACTATAAGCATGGGCCTACATAAAACCACATGGGACTACATACTATCAGCATGGGACTACATACTATCAGTAACAGACTACATACTATCATCATGGGACAACATACTATTGGTACGAAACTACATACAAGTGAAACTCGAAAAATTAGAATATGGTGCAAAAGTTCATTTATTTCAGTGCAGCAACTTAAAAGGTGAAACTAATATATGAGATAGACTCATTACATGCAAAGCAAGATAGTTCAAGCCGTGATTTGTCATCATTGTGATGATTATGGCTTACAGCTCATGAAAACCCCAAATCCACAATCTCAGAAAATGAGAATATTGTGAAAAGGTGCAATATTCTCGGCTCAAAGTGTCCCATTCTAATCAGATAATTAAGCCATAACACCTGCAAAGGGTTCCTGAGCCTTTAAATGGTCTCTCAGTCTGGTTCAGTAGGAATCACAATCATGTTTCACCTGTATTATCATCATAGGTCAACATACTATTGGTGTGGGACTACATACTATTGGCATAGGACTACATACTGTCAGCATGGGACTACATAGTATTGAGGTTGAACTACACACCATCAGTATGGGACTACATACTATCAGCATGGAACTGAATGCTAGTAGTGTGGGACTACATACTACCATCATGGGACTACATATTATCATCATGGGGCAACATACTATCAGGATGGGACAACACACTATTGACTTGGGACTACATAGTATTGACATAGGACAACATACTATCAGCATGGGACTAAAGAGTATTGACGTGGTGCCACACACCATCAGCATGGGACTACATACTATCATCGTGCAACTGAATGCTAATAGTGTGGGACTACATACTATCATAATGGGACTACATACTATTGGCATAGGACAACACACTGTCAGCACGGGACTATGTACTATTGGCATGGGACAACATACTAACATCATGGGACAACGTGCTATCATCATGGGACTACATACTATCATTATGGGACTACATACTATCATAATGGGACAATATACTATTATCATGGGACAACATACTATCATTGTGGGACTACATACTATTATCATAGGACTACATACTATCAGCTTAAAAGCAACCTTTTTTTAAAGTACTTTCAGCGATATCTGTCATGCCATCGGACATACTGATGAGAATTGTCATACCATTGTTCATATTAACATTCATTCAGAACTCCACCAGTGTATGGCCGGCTTCGGGGGCCCATATTAGACAATTAAGATGTTTCCAGTTCTCAGACTGTACAAAGTTCTTGTTATCGGCTCATACGGGTCCAATTCCCGGGTTACCTGGTAACCCATGTCCTAGGAAGTCGAATGCTGCCCTTACACGTATGTATTGAATTGATGTTTGTAATCGCAGACCAGTATTGTTAGATTGTACACATGGAAGCACTCCGTATCCTTCAGAGCACCTCCATAAACAGCCCGCCACCCCCAGTGCAGAACATGACAATTTACAAGGAAAAACAAGAAGGAAAAACACTTCCAGACAGAGAACATTCCTGGAATAAAAAGGATTAAACGATGCATTAGGTGTGAAACCGCGGGCCACATTCCCACCTCAGATACAATCTCATAGGAGGAATACAGAGATAATATTCTTTCCTGAATGAAGACATTCTGGCATTGGGATCTCTGCACATTGGGATCTCTGCACATTGGGATCTCTGCGCATTGGGATCTCTGCACATTGGGATCTCTGCACAGCATGCTATTGGCACAAGGCTTGGGTCTATATCCTTCAGTATTGATTTTTGATTTAGCGAGGCATTGCTTTACACGAGAATTATTTCCTGGAAGTTGGACACTTTTGATGCTGCAGATTTATTATTCAATTGTTGATTTATTATTGTTTTATTTCAAGTACTTATATAGCGCTATCAATTTACACAGTGCTTTACGTACATATTGTACAGTCACATCAGTCCCTAACCCTCAAGGAGCATACAATCTAAGGTCCCTAACTCACAGTCATACATACACATACAAGGGCCAATTTAGACAGGAGCCAATTCACCTACCAGCATGTCTTTGGAGTGTGGGAGGAAACCGGAGTACCCAGAGGAAACCCACGCAGGCACAGGGAGAACATGCAAACTCCAGGCAGGTGGTGCTGTGGTTGGGATTTGAACCAACGACCCTAGTACTGCCAGACAGAAGTGCTGACCATTTCGCCACTGTGCTGCCCATTCAAAATACCTGTTGATCCTGCCAGAGATCTTATTGATGATTTGTTATTTTATTGTTAATTTATTATTTCATTGTTGCTTTATTATTTTTATTGCTGCTTTATTATTCATTGTTGATTTATTATTTCATTGATGATTTATTATTCATTGTTGATTTATTATTTTGCTGTTGCTTTATTATTCATTGTTGATTTAATATTTTATTTTTGATTTATTATTCTTTTGTTGATTTATTATTCATTTTGATTTATTATTTTATTGATATTTTATTATTCATTCTTGATTTATTATTTTATTGATATTTTATTATTCATTCTTGATTTATTATTTTATTGTTGATTTAGTATTTTAAATTGTTTGATTTATAGGTGATATCATTCATCCACACACTTCTTGCTGCACACTGTGAATGCTTTTAATTTTATAGATCACAGGTATATGTTAGTAGAGTGGGACTACATGCTGTAGGCACAGGGTTACACAGGACTGCAAACTAGTAGTGTGGGATTGCATATTATCCATGCGAGACGACATATTACCAGCATGGGACTACATACTATTGGCATGGGACTACAATCTATGGGACTGCACCCTCAGGGCTTTTTTTCAGTGGGAACGTGGAGAAACACAGTTCTGGCACCTCCAGGAGTGTGCAGCAGGGTTTATTGTTGCTGGCTGCAGGGGGATCTATTGTTGTTGGAGGGAATAGTTATAGGTAGCACCGAAGGAGCACTGCGATAGGTAGGAGGAGAACCAGGAAAGAGCAGAGTCTCGGAGGCCAAGAGAGTGGAGTTTTTTGAGCAGAAGGGGATGGTCAACCATATCAAAAGCCACAGAGAGGTCAAGTAGTAAGAGTACGGAGTAGTGGCCATTGGTTGGGATGAGTACGGAGTAGTGGCCATTGGTTGGGATGAGTACGGAGTGGTGGCCATTGGTTGGGATGAGTACGGAGTAGTGGCCATTGGTTGGCATGAGTACGGAGTAGTGGCCATTGGTTGGCATGAGTACGGAGTAGTGGCCATTGGTTGGCATGAGTACGGAGTAGTGGCCATTGGTTGGCATGAGTACGGAGTAGTGGCCATTGGTTGGGATGAGTACGGAGTGGTGGCCATTGGTTGGGATGAGTACGGAGTAGTGGCCATTGGTTGGCATGAGTACGGAGTAGTGGCCATTGGTTGGCATGAGTACGGAGTAGTGGCCATTGGTTGGCATGAGTACGGAGTAGTGGCCATTGGTTGGCATGAGTATGGAGTAGTGGCCATTGGTTGGCATGAGTACGGAGTAGTGGCCATTGGTTGGGATGAGTACGGAGTAGTGGCCATTGGTTGGGATGAGTACGGAGTAGTGGCCATTGGTTGGGATGAGTACAGAGTAGTGGCCAATGGTTTTAGCTGTTAGTAGAGCATTAGTGAGTTTTAGTAGGGCGGTTTCAGTGGAGTGTAGAGGGCGAAAGCCAGACTGTAAAGGGTCAAGAAGGTTGTTATCAGTGAGGTGGGAGCTCAGGCGATTGTAGACTAAGCATTCTGAGTTTAGATGCAAATGGCAGCAGGGAGATGGGTCTTAGGTTGTTCAGGTTGGTGAGGTCCAGGGAGGGCTTTTCAAGTATGGGAGTGATGTGTGCATGCTTTAGAGGGGAGGGGAAGGCACCAGTAGAGAGGGAGAGATTGAAGATGTGAGTGAGGGAGCATAAGATGGAAGAAGAGGGTGACTGTAGTAGTTGTGAGGGGACAGGATCCAGGGGGCAGGTGGTGAGACGGGCTTCTGAGAAGACCTTAGTGACCTCTTCGGCAGTAGCAAGGTCAAAAGAGGAGAGTGTAGAGGGAGGTTTAGTATAGTTTAGTATAAGGTATGCTAAGTGGGGTGGATGTCTGTGCAGTGGCGATGTCCCTACGAATTGCGTCAATCTTGTTTTTGAAATGATTTGCAATCTTGTGAGCAGTGAGTGAGGTACTGGGTGGAGGTGGAGAAAGTAGAGAGTTAAAAGTAGAGAAGAGACGACGAAGACTGGATGACAAGCTGTTGATGAGAGTGACAGAGTAGGCTTGTTTGGCAGCATGGAGGGAGGAATTGTATGTGAAGAAAGCAGATTTATATAGGGGATTTGGTTTTACGCCACAATCGCTCCAGTGCACGACTAAGAGTTCTGGTGTCGTCAGTCTGCCAAGGTTGTAATGGTCGTGGCCTGCTGCTTCGTGTTGTTAGAGGAGCAAGTGAGTCTAATGTGCATGAAAGCAAACTGTTGTAGACAGCAGTGGCCATGTCAGGGCAGGACAGGGGAGAGATTCCGTCATAGAGTTGGTCATTTACAGATCGGAAAAGAGAAGGGTTAAAGTTTTGAAGATTTCTGCGGGTAATTGTTTGCTGCTTGGAGGGATAAGTGTTTGAAGACGAGTATCAGCAGGAGGTGATGAGAGCAGTAGTAGGGAGATGGTAGCAGTGAGGGTGAGATGTATAAGCTCTGGGGTGGAGCAGAGGGGTAAAAGGATATTTTGGGAACAGAGGATAGTAATATGAAAAGGAGGAGTAGAGGGGACATATTAAAAGGTACACGGAGTGGGACTCAGACTTGTAGGAGATGTTTCCCATGGTGTTTGCTTGCAGTCCATCCAGCGTGCAGTAGAAGTCTTTGTTGGATCTTCTTGCTGCTTGAGTTATCCTGCTTTAGTTCAACTGCTGCTTTACACTCCATCAGAAAATGCCCCCCGAGAATGAACCCCCCCCCCCATCTGTGACATTTATTTATTTATTTCAGGTACTTATATAGCGCCGTCAATTTACGCAGCACTTTACATATATATTGTACATTCACATCAGTCCCTAACCCTCAAGGGGCGTACAATCTAAGGTCCCTAACTCACATTCATACATACACATACTAGGGACAATTCCCTCATAAGCTGGTCTAAATTTATAGGGAGATGATCAAATGAGCAACTCTTCTCAACCCCAATTAGGAACTGATAATGATCACATGAATTTGGGGGATGTTATTCAAAAACCAGATCAGTCACACGCACACAGGTTAGGGTCATAAAAGATGATTCATTCTCTGATCCCAGAAAGGCAAAGGCGGTGAAAACCAATCACCACAAACAAACAAAAAGACATAGGACTAAGTATCCTGAGTTTTGCAGAAAGTCAGTGCGCGGCAGGGAGACAGTTTAAGGTGGAGATCACAGAACAGCATTTACCTGTGAAAAGCAGATCAGAGGGCTGTGTTCAACATATGTGCTGATGGGATTAATACTGCTTTAAGGTCGACTGTCACCCCTTGGGCTGTAGACTGGATTTTCTGGCCCCTGAATTGTACATGAGTGCTACCCGTGAGCCAGTCACTGCTGGTCCTTGCTTTATACTGCAGCTGGCATTGCCCTCCACAGGCGGTCCCCACTGCAACGTCTGGACAGGACAGGGTCACCGAGGACCCCCGAGCAGAACATTTCCGGCGTCTGTGTGTACATTACAGCTGAGAAGCAGAAACTACTTATTGAAAAGTTTTCCGGAGTGCCAGGCTGAGAGGAAGAGGAAGGGGAAAGGGATCAGCTGTTAACAGGAAAACAATAGAAGACTCAGGGAGGCAAATGAATACTTGGAGAGCGTTAACAAATCTATATATGGGCAAGAGAGGCGAGTAGAGGCACAATGACACCGCATCGGCCAAGGACAGCATCGGCTGCCATGCAAGAGATAATTCAGACACACAATCAATATCTACACTGTATGAACCAACACACACCTTATACAGACACCCTACACCCATCTACACTGTATGAACCAACACACACCCTATACAGACACCCTACACCCATCTACACTGTATGAACCAACACACGCCCTATACAGACACCCTACACCCATCTACACTGTATGAACCAACACACGCCCTATACAGACACCCTACACCCATCTACACTGTATGAACCAACACACACCCTATACAGCCACCCTACACTCATCTACACGGTATGAACCAACACACGCCCTATACAGCCACCCTACACCCATCTACACTGTATGAACCAACACACGCCCTATACGGACACCCTACACCCATCTACACTGTATGAACCAACACACGCCCTATAGACACCCTACACTCCTCTACACTGTATGATCCAACACACGCCCTAAACAGCTATCCTACACCCATCTACACTGTATGATCCAACACACACCCTATACAGACACCCTACACTCATCTACACTGTATGATCCAACACACACCCTATACAGACACCCTACACTCATCTACACTGTATGATCCAACACACACCCTATACAGACACCCTACACTCATCTACACTGTATGATCCAACACACACCCTATACAGACACCCTACACCCATCTACACTGTATGAACCAACACACACCCTATACAGACATCCTACACTCATCTACACTGTATGAACCAACACACATCCTATACAGACACCCTACACTCCTCTACACTGTATGAACCAACACACGCCCTATACGGACACCCTACACCCGTCTACACTGTATGAACCAACGCACACCCTATACAGACACCCTACACTCATCTACACTTATGAACCAACACACATCCTATACAGACACCCTACACCCATCTACATTGTATGAACCAACACACGCCCTATACGGACACCCTACACCCATCTACACTGTATGAACCAACACACGCCCTATAGACACCCTACACTCCTCTACACTGTATGATCCAACACACGCCCTATACAGCCACCCTACACTCCTCTATACTGTATGATCAAACACACACCCTATACAGACACCCTACACTCATCTACACTGTATGATCCAACACACACCCTATACAGACACCCTACACTCATCTACACTGTATGAACCAACACACACCCTATATAGACACCCTACACCCATCTACACTGTATGAACCAACACACACACTATACAGACACCCTACACTCCTCTACACTGTATGAACCAACACACGCCCTATACGGACACCCTACACCCGTCTACACTGTATGAACCAACGCACACCCTATACAGACACCCTACACTCATCTACACTGTATGAACCAACACACATCCTATACAGACACCCTACACTCCTCTACACTGTATGAACCAACACACGCCCTATACGGACACCCTACACTCCTCTACACTGTATGAACCAACACACGCCCTATACAGCTATCCTACACTCATCTACACTGTATGATCCAACACACACCCTATACAGACACCCTACACCCATCTACACTGTATGAACCAACACACACCCTATACAGACATCCTACACTCATCTACACTGTATGAACCAACACACATCCTATACAGACACCCTACACTCCTCTACACTGTATGAACCAACACACGCCCTATACGGACACCCTACACCCGTCTACACTGTATGAACCAACGCACACCCTATACAGACACCCTACACTCATCTACACTGTATGAACCAACACACATCCTATACAGACACCCTACACTCATCTACACTGTATGATCCAACACACACCCTATACAGACACCCTATACCCATCTACACTGTATGAACCAACACACACCCTATACAGACATCCTACACTCATCTACACTGTATGAACCAACACACATCCTATACAGACACCCTACACTCCTCTACACTGTATGAACCAACACACGCCCTATACAGACACCCTACACTCATCTACACTGTATGAACCAACACACGCCCTATACAGACACCCTACACTCATCTACACTGTATGAACCAACACACGCCCTATAGACACCCTACACTCATCTACACTGTATGATCCAACACACGCCCTATACAGACACCCTACACTCCTCTACACTGTATGAACCAACACACGCCCTATACAGACACCCTACACCCATCTACACTGTATGAACCAACACACGCTCTATACAGACACCCTACACTCCTCTACACTGTATGAACCAACACACGCCCTATACAGACACCCTACACTCATCTACACTGTATGAACCAACACACGCCCTATACAGACACCCTACACTCCTCTACACTGTATGATCCAACACACGCCCTATACAGACACCCTACACTCCTCTACACTTTATGAACCAACACACGCCCTATACAGACACCCTACACTCCTCTACACTGTAAGAACCAACACACGCCCTATAGACACCCTACACTCCTCTACACTGTATGATCCAACACACGACCTATACAGACACCCTACACTCCTCTACACTGTATGAACCAACACACGCCCTATACAGACACCCTACACAGACACCCTACACTCCTCTACACTGTATGAACCAACACACGCCCTATACAGACACCCTACACCCATCTACACTCTATAAAGGGAGGGAGGGGGTGTGTTCAAGAGGCAGGCAGGCTGTGATTGGGAGGGAGCAAGTTTAAGAGGCAGGCTGTGATTGGGAGGGGGCATGTTCAAGAGGCAGGCTGTGATTGGTAGGGGGCGTGTTCAAGAGGCAGGCTGTGATTGAGAGTTGGCGTGTTCCAGAGGCAGGCTGTAATTGGGAGGGGGCGAGTTCAAGAGGCAGGTAGTGATTGGGAGAGGGCGAGTTCAAGAGGCAGGTAGTGATTGGGAGGGGGCAAGTTCAAGAGGCAGGTAGTGATTGGGAGGGGGCGTGTTCAAGAGGCAGGTAGTGATTGGGAGGGTGTGTGTTCAAGAGGCAGGCAGTGATTGGAAGGGGGTGTGTTCAAGAGGCAGGCAGTGATTAGGAGGGGACGTGTTCAAAAGGCAAGCTGTGATTGGGGGGGATGTTCAAGAGGCAGACTGTGATTGGGGGGGGTGTTTAAGTGTTCAAGAGGCAGGCTATGATTGGGTTAGGGGGCGTTCAAGAGGCAGGCTGTAATTGGGAAAGGGTGTGGCAGTGGCATGCAGTGATTGGCTGCGCGATGTGGTGGCAGAACAAAGGCATGCTGTGTGTCTGTACAATGTCCTATGCCTCTGAATGGCCAGCCAAAGCATGAAAACTGACCACACTAATACAGATAATCTTCTGTGCTTTGTGTGATCAGTTGAGAACAAGAAAGAAAGGTAACCATCAGGATCAACCAGGTACTTCAGATGGAAGAAGTACATGAAAATGATAGAGACAGTGATCTATAAAATACACACATGGGAACACATACATAAAAAAACAACAAACAAAGGAATATTTAGAGTAACATACACTTTAAAGTATAACTAAAGGCAAAACTTTTTTAGTGTTGAATGGAGTGGAGAGGGATTAGAACCCCTGACAGCTTTTATTTGTGTCTGTGCCCCCCCGTTACGGAGATTCCCCCTTTCTATTTGTCATGTTCACCATTATCATTGAAAGTGAAAGTAAGTGAAAATCCCAAATCGTGGGTTGTCCCCAGAAAAGTAATAGAGGGGAAATCTTCCAATGTGGACACTAGTTCTGGTGTCCTGGGGGGTCCCCCATAATTTGCAGAGATTTCCTCTCACTTCCTGTTTTGGCTATGGGACAGGAAGTGAAGGGAAATCTCCCCAATGGGACACAGATGGCTAAAAAAATAATCTGGCCAGGGTTATAACCCTCCCTTACTTTATCCAAATGACAAAAAAAAGTTTTCCTATAGTTTTACTGTAAGGTTTCCACAGACATTACCAGAAACCTAATCGGAGACACGCTGTCCATCCGACAAGTAATTCATTTTCAGATATAAATTCTGTTTTTTGTTTGCAAAAGAATGAATAATTGTGGAGATTAGAGTCATAACAGCTGAATCCAAAATGTGGAAGCTGCTGCATGCTATGACACCCTATGAATCATATACTGTATATGAAAGTCAGCTGTGAGCATCATCCATACACAACAAAAGAGGAAACAAAGTATAGAAACAGTATCCTTCATTAGATGATTGCTAGGAACAAAAACCAAACAATTGTATCCAAGTGTCTAGGACAGTGCTCTCTAAACTGCAGCCCGGGGGGCCGGATGATGCCCTTTGCTTGCTTTTATCTGACCCTTGGGGCACTATTTCATCCACTGCCACCAACGATGGGGCACAATTCCTCCCAACGACAACAAAGATAGCACAATTTTTCCCAATGACAACAACAATGGGGCGCAATTCCTCCCAATGACACCAGCGGTGGGGCATAATTCCTACCAATGACATCAAAGACAGGGCACAATTCCTACCAATGACACCAACAATGGGGCACAATTCATACCAATGACACCAACAATGGGACACAATTCCTACCAATGACATCAAAGACAAGGCACAATTCCTACCAATGACATCAACAATGCAGCACAATTCCTACCAATGACACCAACAATAAGGCACAGTTCCTCCCAATGACACCACGTTGGGGCATAATTCTTCCTAACAACATCAAAGATAGGGCACAATTCCTTCCAATGACACCAACAATGGGGCACAGTTCCTCCCAATGACACCGACAATGGGGCATAATTCCTACCAATGACATCAAAGACAAGGCACAATTCCTACCAATGACACCAACAATGGGGCACAATTCCTACCAATGACACCAACAATGGGGCATAATTCCTCCCAATGGTATCAAAGACAGGGCACAATTCCTACCAATGACACCAACAATGGGGCACAATTCCTACCAATGACACCAACAATGGGGCATAATTCCTCCCAATGGCATCAAAGACAGGTCACAATTCCTACCAACGACACCAACAATGGGGCATAATTCCTACCAATGACATCAAAGACAAGGCACAATTCCTACCAATGACACCAACAATGGGGCACAATTCCTACCAATGACACCAACAATGGGGCATAATTCCTCCCAATGGTATCAAAGACAGGGCACAATTCCTACCAATGACACCAACAATGGGGCACAATTCCTACCAATGACACCAACAATGGGGCATAATTCCTCCCAATGGCATCAAAGACAGGTCACAATTCCTACCAACGACACCAACAATGGGGCACAATTCCTACCAATTACACCAACAATAGGGCACAGTTCCTCCCAATGACACCAGCTTTGGGGCATAATTCCTCCTAACGACATCAAAGACAGGGCACAATTTCTTCCAATGACACCAACAATGGGGTGCAGTTCCTCCCAATGACACCAGGGATGGGGCATAATTCCTACCAATGACATCAAAGACAGGGCACAATTCCTACCAATGACACCAACATTGGGGCATAATTCTTCCGAACAACATAAAAGATAGAGCACAATTCCTACCAATCATACCAACAATGGGGCACAATTCCTACCAATGACAGCAACGATGGGGCACAGTTCCTCCCAATGACAAAAACGTTGGGGCATAATTCTTCCTAACAACATCAAAGATAGGGCACAATTTCTTCCAATGACACCAACAATGGGGTGCAGTTCCTCCCAATGACACCAGTGATGGGGCATAATTCCTACCAATGACATCCAAGACAGGGCACAATTCCTACTAATGACACCAACGTTGGGGCATAATTCTTCCTAACAACATGAAAGATAGAGCACAATTCCTACCAATCATACCAACAATGGGGTACAATTCCTACCACTTACACCAACAATGGGGCACAGTTCCTCCCAATGACACCAGCTTTGGGCATAATTCCTCCTAACGACATCAAAGACGGCACAATTCCTACCAATGACACCAACAATGGGGCGTTTTAATAACGCTGGTAATGTTAGCTGTGTAAAGTCACGTTAAAAACATGAGTTTTTCAGAGTTTTTTAGCATTTTTGTATTAGTGTTTAGTGGCGTTTTGCCACGTTTAGCTACATTTTCCACATTTTGCATTTTTTTGACCAGAAAAAAAAAGTCCAAAAACACTGGTTTGCCGTGCGTTACCGCGTTTTTCAGCATTAGAGTGTTTTTACAGCTAAAAACTCCTTTAGAAACCCACTAGTTCTGGTTTTTTTTCCTGCCAAAAATCGTTGATTCCAGTCTGTGTGTGTATGGACACATAGGATAACATGCTGGGGGGTTTACTGGCTGTAGAAAAAAAAACATCAAAAGCCAAAACCAGCCGCTGTAAAAACGTCCCGTGTGCAGGAGGACTAAAAGATGAGCCCGGTTGCTTGCCCGCAACAGGGCTAAAGGTAAAAAAAAAAAAACGACCTACCTGGCGCCCGGAACTACATGTCTCGTGCGTCAGGGATATACATTGAACATCCCTGTGCACTGTTTGCTCCCACTGATGTTGGGGTATTATCTGTTCCTGCTGGTCACAGTCTGGCCCCCCTAAGGTCGGGAGGACAGTCAACTGGCCCTTTGCTTACCCCCCGGTCACATCAGGTGTGATTTGGCATGCGATTTCCATGCCATGTGACTTGCAAATCGCATGCCAAGTCCCACCCTATTGTCTGCAATTGGTCACATCGGTGCGGTTCCAACTTGGTCGGAGCCGCACCAATTTCTAAAGTAGTCCATGCACTACTTTTGGTGTGATTTGCATAGACCTCTGTGTCAGATGTCTTGCCAATCGCACCTGAAATTGGCGGCTCCCCCGACTTTGAAATCGTGCGACTTCACTGTAAGTCACGCAATTTCAAAGTCGAGCTTGATGTGACCGGGGAGGGGGGGTTAGAGAGTTTAGAGAGTCTTAATGTAGGAGATTGGCTGGGATGACAGCAGCCTGGCAGTTCCAGCTTTCGCACTTGTTGATCTTGTGGCCCAATATAGAGCCTAATGGAGGATTCTATTTATAAACTTGGTTTCCTCTTTATATAAACATCAAGTTGTAGATCTGTTATTTGTGTCACCAAACTCGGGTCCCCCATACACTGAGCATCAGGACAGGGAATGGCCCTTGTGGGAGGGGCTGGACAGGAAGCACGCCGGTGGTGATTACACGCTGTGTCACTGTCAGCAGAGTTCAACTTGCCACAATCTTTTTCCATAAGAACAATAAAATTCCCTAAAGATACCAGTACCAAATAAATTGTTACATAGCTGTCACTATCAGCACAGTACAACCCCCTACAAACTGTTTCTATAAGAACAACACAATTCCCAAAATATGTCACTGCCAGCACAGTATAAATAGAAGATAGATAGATAGATAGATAGATAGATAGATAGATAGATAGATAGATAGATAGATAGATAGATAGATGATAGATAGATAGATAGATAGATAGATAGATAGATAGATAGATAGATGGATGGATGGACGGATGGACAGATAGATAGATAGATAGAATATATATGGGCCCCTATAAAGGTTTTAATAATTGAAAGTGAAATGTTGTGTCTGTAGAGACATGCACTGAGTGTACATACACTCTACACGGGAACATGTATCACGGCTCCAGGCTCTGCTTCGCCTACAGAAGATGTGGGTTGTGTATGACGGTCCATGTTACTAATATCTGGGGACAGAGTAACAGAGCTCCAGGCTGCTTACACCATGAGGTCCTCTGATGAGAAACAGAAGTCACATATTCCAGGAGGGGAGTGCTGGGTCTCTGTTTTATGTGGGGTAAACGGACCCACGTGTCTTGTATATACACTATATTGCCAAAAGTACTGGGCCGGCCTTCCAAATCATGTGATTCACGTGTTCCAATCCCCTCCATGGACACAGGTGTATACAATCAAGCCCCTAGGCATGCAGACTGCTTCTACAAACATTGGTGAAAGAATGGGTCGCTCTCAGGAGCTCAGTGACTCCAAGCGTGGTCCCGTGATAGGTGGTCACCTGTGCAATAAGTCCATCCGTGACATTTCCTGGCTACTAAATATTCCACGCTCAACTGTTATTATAACAAAGTGGAAGCAACTGGGAACAACAGCAACTCAGCCACCAAGTGGTAGGCCACGTCACATGACAGGGTGGGGTCAGCGCATGCTGAAGCGCACAGTGCACAGAAGTCACCAACTGTCTGCAGAGTCAATAGCTAAAGACCTCCAAACTTGGTGTGGCCTCCAGATGAGCACAACAACAGTGTGTAGAGAGCTTCATGGAATGAGTTTCCATGGCTGAGCAGCTGCATCCAAGCCTTCCATCACCAAGTGCAATGCAAAGCGTCGGATGCCGTGGTGTAAAGCATGCTGCCACTGGACTCTAGAGCAGTGGAGACGTGTTCTCTGGAGTGACCAATCAAGCTTCTCTGTCTGGCAATCCGATGGACGTGTCTAGGTTTGGTGGTTGGCAGGAGAACAGTACTTGCCTGACTGCATTGTGCCAAGTGTAAAGTTGGTGGAGGGGGATTATGGTGTGGGGTTGTTTTTCAGGAGGTGGGCTTGGCCCCCTAGTTCTAGTGAAGGGAACTCTTAAGGCATCAGCATACCAAGATATTTTGGACAATTTCATGCTCCCAACTTTGTGGGAAGAGTTTGGGGATGGCCCCTTCCTGTTCCAACATGACTGCACACCAGGGCACAGAGCAAGGTCCATAAAGACATGAATGAGTGAGTTTGGGGTGGAGGAACTTGACTGTCCTGCACAGAGTCCTGACCTCAACCCCATAGAAAACCTTTGGGATGAATTAGAGCAGAGACTGCAAGCCAGGCCTCCTCCCCCGACATCAGTGCCTGACCTCACAAATGTGCTTCTGGAAGAATGGTCCAACCTTCCCATAGACACCCTCCTAAACCTTGTGGACGGCCTTCCCAGAAGAGTTGAAGCTGATATAGCTGCAAAGGGCGGGGCAAACTCAATATTGAACCCTATGGACTAATGCAAGCCATAGATGGGTCGAAAATCGGCCGATTTTTCGGAGGAAAAAAAAAAAATCAGCCGATTTTCGGATCGATAGTGGATTAATAGGTCAGCCGTTTTTTGGGATTTTGGCACATTTTTTTTATTGGTAAAATTGGAAAAAAAATGATGGGCAAATCTGCCGATCTTTTTACCGATAAAAAATCTGCGCATGAGCCGTGACCTGCAAGAAGAAGTAAAAGAAGAAGAGAAAGAAGAAAAAGAATTCCAGTCCGCTATTATATTTGACATGAAAAAGTCTTGCGGTTGCAACAATGTATCTATTTGTATCCGAATAAAACCATCTGTATCCGAAATGGATACAAATAGATACATTGTTGCAACCGCAAGACTTTTTCATGTCAAATATAATAGTGGAGCTCTCTGCAAGGGACAGAAGTAATTAAATGCCGGCCGTAGACGGGACGAAAATCAGCCGATTTTTTTTACCGTTGGTGGTAATGTCAGCCTATTGAACGACCGATTTTTCGTTTTTTTGTTAAAACACCAGCCGGTTTTCTCCCCGTCTATGGCCTGCATAAGACTGGGAGACATCCGCATACTGCGGTGCAAGCTCAGGTCTGTTTATTTGTTTGCTTTCTTCTGCTTGGAGGCCCATAGAATTGAACAGTACATACAGTATGGTGAGTTTTGTACGCCTTCTTATGTGTTTTCAGTCTCTGATAACAAGCCTAGAACATTTTTTATGTGCCTCTTTATGTGCGTTTTGTAACCCATAGACATGCATGTGTCACAAAAATACGTCGAGTCCAATGGGGCTGTTCACATCTGTGCACTGCGTTGGTAAATACCAGGAATGTCCAATTTTGGGGCATTTTTATTTGCTGTGATTCCCAATAAAATAACGCTGTTCTCATATTGATGTGTTTTTGCTGCGTTTTTACTGTGTTAAAAAAATGCAATCCCTTTAAATCCTATCGGACTCTTCACACCACTGCGAGTACGGTGCATTTTTAAAAGTCCTGCATGCTGCATCTATGGTGCGGTTTTCAAAACCAAAAACGCAGCTCCCCCCCTTTCCCGTTGAAATGGATAGAAAATGCATCAAAATCAAATCTGTGCTGCATTTTTTGAGTCACATGTCCAAGTTTCACAGGTCCATGCTGGGTGATCGGCACCCAGGAAATGCACCAGAAATGCGGCAACAGCTCATATCAGGGGCGGACTGACCATTTGGAAACCCCGAGGGCCCGGGGTCAGTAGGGGGCCCCATGAGATGCCCCTGGTACCTTTTTCATAGGCTTTTTTGAGTTTGGGCAAGGACACAGGGGCCCCATGATCCCCTATTGCCCAGGGGCCCCATGAGTTGTCAGTCCGCCCCTGGCTCATATGCATTGCGTTCAGGCAGTGTGAAAGCAGCCTAAGAAAAATGCATGAAAGCGTGTGTATGTTGAAAACGGATGATAAATCAGATGAGGGCAGACACAGACAGATTTGAGCCCAGTTCAGCATGTGCACTGCTTTCAAAAACAGGTAAATGAGCCCGACCGACAAGCGCACCAATGCTCGCCCTCCTGAGGATTTCCCCCCCTTCCTGACCAGGCCATTTTTTGCGACACGGCACCGCCTTACTTTAACTGACAATTGCGCAGTCATGCAACGCTGCACCCAAATTAAATTTCCGTTCTTTTTTTCCCATGAATTGAGCTTTCTTTCTGTGGTATTTGATCGCCTGTGCAGTTTTTATTTTTTGTGCTATAAAAAAGGACGACAATTTTGAGAAAAAAAAACCAATATTTTTGACTTTTTGCTATAAAACGTGCCTGGTAAAAAAATTCAAAAATCAAATTTCGTCCAAAATGTATTCTGCTCCATGTCTTTGCTAAAAAAAATCCCAATAAGTGTAAATTAATTGGCTTACGTGATAGTTATAGCGTCTACAAATGGCGGTATACAGTATATACTTGGATTTTTTCTTTTTTTTTTACTAGTAATGGCGGCGATCAGTGACTTATAGCGGGACTGTGGCGGGCGTTCTGACACTGGGGGGGGGAACTGACTTGGTGTCACTGACATCCCCAGTGACACTAATACAGTGATCAGTGCTAATAAAAAGCACTGACACTGTACTAATGGCACTGGGCAGGAAGGGATTAACATGAGAGGCAATCAAAGGGTTAACTGTGTGCAGGGAATGTTTTACTAGGGGGCGGTGTCTGTGTTCTTCACTGTAATCACACTGCTTTGGATGGCTGTACTGTGTACAGCCATCCAGAGCAGTGTGCCTGAGCTGACTGGGAGGAGAACTGTTAGTAAACAAAACAGTCCTCTTCCCTGTCAGAGATCCTCAAAAAGCACCGAGCGCCAATGAGTAATCACCCGGTGATTGACAGACACATACATATACGTGATTCTGCGCACTCATGCCGCCGTGTAGCAGTATTTCTGCTATAGGGCGGACAGGAAGCGGTTAACAAGTTCCAAAAAAAAGTAAAAACAGCAGAAAGGCAAAGGTGTGAACCTAGTTCTTTCTAGGGACTTTTTACTTTTAGGGCCGGTTCACACTATGCCCTGATATGAATTCCACAGCAACGCGCTATGCGTTCCTGTGCGTTTCCTATGTGGGCCTATGCGATGCGATTTCATGCCCATTCATTTGATTGGGAAGAAATCGCACCGTGCTAAAAGTAGTGCATACACTTTTTTTAAACGCACCACATCACATGGTACTGTGTACCATGTGGTTTGGTGCCAGCCAGTGCAGGCAAAGGCAATGCGTTTGCGACCTGCGTTCGGAGTGTGGTTAACGGTTACTGACCCCCCGCAAGGTCATTGCGATGGGAATGCGGTGCAGGAAGTCACACCTGAACTCAGCTCTCACGCTCCACCAGGGGTGGGCTGACCATTTGGAAACTAGGGCACTGCCCGAGGGCCCGGGGTCAGTAGGGGGCCCGATGAGATGCCCCTGGTACCTTTTTCATAGGCTTTTTTGAGTATGGGCAAGGACACAGGGGCCCCATGATCCCCTATTGCCCGGGGGCCCCATGAGTTGTCAGTCCGCCCCTGCGCACCGCATTCTAGTGTGAATGAGCACTGAGGGCCGGATCACATAATGTCCTGATCTGAATTGCGCTGTGCTTTCCTGTGCGATTCATCTGCAGTTTTGTGTGGTGCAATTTCAAGCCCATTCATTTGAATGGGCTGAAATCACGAAAAAACAAAAGTAATGCATGCACTACTTTTTGAAACACATGACAACCGCATTGCATGCTAGGTGCCCCATAGGAAATCATGGTAAATGGACTGAACTGCGCTTCTGCAAAACGCTGTGGAAAATGCGCTGTGCAAATCACATGCGAATTGTGTGCGGTGCCATTAGAGCCATACATTTTGTATGGCTCCAATCACACCAAATCTGCACCAAAAACGTGCCAGGACCCTTTTTTTCGTCCGCACTAGAATGGGATTGCATTTTGCAGACCGATTTTGGGGTGTTAACTTAACATACACACCCACAGCGGTTTGCACGAACGGGGTGCGACTCTGATGCGGTGACAACTTTGCACAGAAAGTGGTGCAAATTCCACACCACATAAGTGTGAACCTGGCTCAGGGACTTTTTTGAACGCAAAACGTTGCGTTTTTGGTTCTATAGCCAGGGTTCACACTGATGTGATGCGGAATTCACAGCGTTTTCAGTGTGAATTCTGCACCGCATCAGAATCGCACCCCATTCATGCTGCAGGTGTGTATGTTAAGTTAACGCCCCGAAAGAGGTTTGCAAAACGCTGTGCGATGTGCAGAATCGGATCGCATAGGTGTGAATACCCATGCGATCTGATTCTAGTACAGACCAAAATAGGGTCCTGCACGTTTTTGGTACGGGAGCGATGTGAATAAAGACATACATAATGTACGGCTCCAATCGCACCGCACACAATTCGCATGTGATTCGCACAGGAATGCGGCGCGGTTCCTATGCGAATCACATGCGATATACCGCACATCACATATGTGAACACAGCCATAGACTTCAATGGGAATGCTGCAGAAAAGCATGTATTGCATTTTTTCTGCGTTTTGCGCTTAAAATCTGCCTAGCAACAAGAAACTTTTTTTAAAAACCCGCAAAACGCATCAAAAACGCAATGCAGAAACGCATAGGTGTGAATCAAGGGTAAAAAAAAAGTCCCCAACCCTTTCCAAAAACACAGCAGCTCAAAAAAAGCATAGAGGTGAAAGCGTTCCTTAGGAAACCATGTTGCATGGACTGTAGGGGGTTTCTGCAAAAAGCAGTAACAAAAACGCATCGGTGTGAACGGAGACTAAAAACTTACATAAGACGCTGGGACTGTGTGAACAGACAAGGACACAGCATAGAAGGGTGTACAAATAATCAGGAATTTGGAGAAGACTCCTGGACATACCCAGAGGCAAGAAGTACAAAATTCCAGCAGCGCAGGCTGTCCGGAGCGCATCCCGACAATAGACATGGGGATCGTGCCTAGGCACAGGCAGCCATGGAGGAGCGACCACCCAGCTCTACTCACCCCTGAAGGACAGTCTGGTGACCGGGTCACAGTTCTTGTCCCCCTTGGTCAGGTAGGACAGGTTGTTGGCCCTCTGCAGCACACAGCGCAGCATGTCAGCCGGAGTCCCGCACCTCCTCACTCCGAGTCCCGCACCTCCTCACTCCGAGTCCCGCACCTCCTCATTCAGCACTCTGGATGGGATGCTGAGCCAGAGAGGGGCGGGGCCCGACTCCACTTCTGACACCTCGCCCCGCCCCCTTCGCTCACGGCCACGCCCACCCGAGCTCCTCTCCCTGGGAATGTGTTCATGTCTCAGCCTGTATCTGGGGAAGAGGAGGATTCCTGTAAACTCTGCACAGGGGATGATGGTTTATTGTACTCATAGATACATATTATCAGTGTACCTCACTGGGGGGGGGGGGGATGTCCTTTAATTCATTTATTTCAGGTACTTATATAGCACCATCAATTTACACAATTTATTTTGTTTTTGGTTTATTATTCATTGTTGAGTATCCGGAGGAAACCCACGCAGGCACAGGGAGAGCATGCAAACTCCAGACAGGTGGTGCCATGGTTGGGATATGAACCAATGACCCTAGTACTGCCAGGTGGAAGTGCTAACCATTTAGCCACTGAGCATATTATCACTGTACCTCATTGGAGGGGGGATATCCTTTAATTTACTTATATATTTATTTTAATTCAGCTCTCCTGCATTTCTTTCCTGTTTAGCTATAGTACACGGCTCAAAAAAATGAAAGGAACACTGTGAGAACACGTCAGATCTCAATGGAGACAAATCTCCTGCTGGATCTCTATACTGATCTGGACGGGTAATGTGTTAGGAAGGTAAGGATGCCCCATTGTTTGATGGAAATGAAAATGATCGACCTACAGAGGACTGAATTCAAAGACACCCCGAAAATCAAAGTGAAAAAATGATGCAGCAGGGGAGTCCATTTTGCTGAAATGTCATTGCAGCAACTCAGAATGGTCCTCAGCAGGGGCAGACTGACAACTCATGGGGCAATATGGGATCATGGGGCCTCTGTGTCCTTGCCCAAACTCAAAAAAGCCTATGAAAAAGGTACCAGGGGCATCTCATGGGGCCCCCTACCGACCCCGGGCCCTCGGGCAGTGCTCGAATTTCCAAATGGTCAGTCCGCCCCTGGTCCTCAGTAGTTTGTATGGCCCCATGTGCTTGTAGGCATGCCTGACAATCTTCATTGTGCACTCCCACTCCCTTCATCCCTTCCTTGGGTCCCCAACTCCATACATCCCCCCAATTTTGCACTCTCGGTCCCTCCACCCCTTTATTGGGCACCTTAATTCTGTATAACCCCTCTTCTTCTCCAAGCTCACTGGTATTTGGAGGAGTTCCCATACATGGCAGTTGGCAGTGGTCCTGGGAAGGAGGGAGGAGAGGAAAGGAAGGAGAAGAGAGATCAGAGCCATCCTCAACTGACCAGAGCAGTTCACTGCCACACACTCAGTGGGAGCAGACTGATCGATCTCCTCAACTCCGCCAACTCTGACCTAGAACCACCCAACCGGACCTGTCCCTACAGCCTAAGAGGGAGAGTGCGCCACTGTCAGGAATAGGAGTGTGCACAGACCAATCTTCTTTTTAACCCAAATACTGACTAATTTTGCACCCAGGTCATCCGTCAAAGAAGCTCTGCCCAGAGCCAGTGGAACCAGCAGCCTCTCATATAGGAGAAGACCAGGCGATGGAAAAGTTAACAAGAAAATGTGACACCTGTACCCCATGTTCCTAAATTGGAACAAGAGGTAGAACTCCTATGCAGCATTGGTGGAGTATGAGGAAGGTGAGGATCACTTGAGTTGAGTACAAACAGTACCTCCTACTTAATCTGGACCAGGGGCGGACTGACAACTCATGGGGCCTCCAGGCAATAAGGGATCATGGGGCCCATGTGTCTTCGCCCACACCCAAAAAAGCCTATGAAAAAGACAATGAAAGGTACCAGGGGCATCTCATGGGGCCCCCAGGCAATAAGGGATCATGGGGCCCCTGTGTCCTCACCCACTCAAACCACGCCCCAAAAAAGCCTCTGAAATGTACCAGGGGCATCTCATGGGGCCCCCTACTGACCCCGGGCCCTCGGGCAATGCCCGAGTGCTCAAATGGTCAGTCCGCCCCTGATCTGGATGTATATTTTTTGTCCAGGTGTTGATGGCTTCACTAGCAGACTGGAGGTCAGTCGTCACCAAGTGAGGAAAAAGAGAGTCCTACTGTATGTCTCCAACCATAGAAGCAGGGGTTTATGTACCACAAGGCAAACATGGCACTTGCCTAGGGTGGCATTTTTCAGAGAGGCAGCACCTTCCTCCAGAAGAAGGGATGAAAGAAGGGACATGTGCACCATGGGAACTAGGTGGGATCCGAGAGAGGCTGTGGGCTGCTTGATGGTGTATTTAGAGCCTGACTCTTGTCCCCAGGGATGTCCGGAGCTGTGAAGATGAGTGGGGGGTAGTCAAAGGCTCTCCCGGGTGGGGGGCAGGGGTGTTGCTGGTCAATGTCAGGCTCTCTCCATGGGAGGTGGAAGGAGGGGGTGGTGTTGGTCGGTGTCCGTGGGGGCAGTCAATTTTTGTGTTGCCTAGAGCAGCACAAAACCTTAATACATCACTGCATAGAAGTCAACCAGTAATGGGTCCAATCATCCCCTTTATCCATTCATTTTGCTTGGGTGATCTGATCCTGCCAAGCAAATGGCAAAACCAAATTTGTCGGAGTGAATCCTGATGGAATCACTCATCAATAAATGAAGCCTCCAGGTACAGGAAATATTGCGTCACAACCAGGGGCGGACTAACCATTTGGAAACTCGGGCACTGCCCGAAGGCCCGGGGTCAGTGGGGGGCCCCATGAGATGCCCCTGGTACCTTTTTCATAGGCTTTTTTGAGTTTGGGCAAGGACACTGGGGCCCCATGATCCCCTATTGCCCGGGGGCCCCATGAGTTGTCAGTTCGCCCCTGGACACAACCATAAGTCCAATCATATTGCACATGGCAATGTTTTCCGATGGAAGGATAACCGTAACCAGTGCAGCAGAGACATCCAGAGAGATTCCAGGTCTAATAATGTTTCTGGCAATCCTGGTTTGTTGCGTAGATCGACCTACTACAAAATTCACACAAATTCTCTGAGACCAATGAGTCAATGACCGGAAATTACAAAGACATTCATATTTCTGTGGATTGACTCTAAAGAGTTCCATTGGCTCTACAGAACGGTAGTGTATGAAGGCATTCTTACTTCTGTCTCCACACTCAGTTATACACAGGAACTCAAGCAAGATGGGATTTGTCCATTCCTCCTCCAGGGCAAGTTTTATATCTCATTAGGAAGCTTGCATTGCAAATCCTATGCCAAGGTGTGAGGGTTCCTACCCAGTAAAATTGGAGAGAGTCTCACTTTCCTGCCTTACCTGGAGCTACCTACATAAAATGATCCGTTTACACAAATACTTTGCTGATGAGGTGAGGTGCTTCAAGAAGAAAGGGCCGGTTCACATAATAGAAACACAGCCCAGATGCGTTCCAGATGAGTTTCTGCATGCACGTTTTTGAGGTGTTTCGGTGCGTTTTTGACGTTTCGGTGTGTTTTTTCCTCTCTTGTTTTCTTCAGTTCAAATAGGGACATGTACAGTATGTTCCACTGCATTTGTGGTGTGTTGCGGTGTGTTTTTGAAACGTTTTACCGCGTTCCAGTACAGTTCTGTGCAGGAAAAATGCAGCTTGTTCTGCTTTTTTTTTCTGCAACCCTAATGCACTGGAACTGCAAGCACTGATGTGAACTATAACATTGGCAACCATATGACCTATTTCATGTGTGTTTTGGATGCAGAAAAAAAGCAACTGAAATATACATCTTCACGAAAAAAAAAAAATATATTGTTTTCTTTATGATATATGGGGGGGGGGGGGGGAGCTTTCTACAGCAAGTCCATAGCATAAAATAAACAAAATATGTGCTTGTCTGACCCACTAATTGAACCTAAAGGTGTTACTGCACCCAGGACCCTGCATTCACTATATCTGGTCTCCCCAGACCCTGCATTCACTATATCCGCTCTCCCCGGACCCTGCATTCACTATATCCGCTCTCCCCGGACCCTGCATTCACTATATCTGGTCTCCCCAGACCCTGCATTCACTATATCTGGTCTCCCCAGACCCTGCATTCACTATATCTGGTCTCCCCGGACCCTGCATTCACTATATCCGGTCTCCCCGGACCCTGCATTCACTATATCCGCTCTCCCCGGACCCTGCATTCACTATATCTGGTCTCCCCGGACCCTGCATTCACTATATCCGCTCTCCCCGGACCCTGCATTCACTATATCTGGTCTCCCCGGACCCTGCATTCACTATATCCGCTCTCCCCACACCCTGCATTCACTATATCCGGTCTCCCCGGACCCTGCATTCACTATATCCGGTCTCCCCGGACCCTGCATTCACTATATCCAGTCTTCCCGGACCCTGCATTCACTATATCCGCTATCCCCGGACCCTGCATTCACTATATCTGGTCTCCCTGGACCCTGCATTCACTGTATCTGGTCTCCCTGGACCCTGCATTCACTATATCCGGTCTTCCTGGACCCTGCATTCACTATATCTGGTCTCCCTGGACCCTGCATTCACTATATCTGGTCTCCCCGGACCCTGCATTCACTATATCCGGTCTCCCCAGACCCTGCATTCACTATATCTGGTCTCCCGGACCCTGCATTCACTATATCCGGTCTCCCCGGACCCTGCATTCACTATATCCGCTCTCCCCGGAACCTGCATTCACTATATCCGGTCTCCCCAGACCCTGCATTCACTATATCAGGTCTCCCCGGACCCTGCATTCACTATATCTGCTCTTCCCGGACCCTGCATTCACTATATCTGCTCTCCCCGGACCCTGCATTCACTGTATCCGGTCTTCCCGGACCCAGCATTCACTATATCCGCTATTCCCGGACCCTGCATTCACTATATCTGGTCTCCCTGGACCCTGCATTCACTGTATCCGGTCTTCCCGGACCCTGCATTCACTATATCCGGTCTTCCTGGACCCTGCATTCACTATATCCGGTCTCCCTGGACCCTGCATTCACTATATCTGGTCTCCCCGGACCCTGCATTCACTATATCCGGTCTCCCCGGACCCTGCATTCACTATATCCGGTCTCCCGGACCCTGCATTCACTATATCTGGTCTCCCCGGACCCTGCATTCACTATATCTGGTCTCCCCAGACCCTACATTCACTATATCTGGTCTCCCCAGACCCTGCATTCACTATATCTGGTCTCCCCAGACCCTGCATTCACTATATCCAGTTTCCCCAGACCCTGCATTCACTATATCTGGTCTCCCCGGACCCTGCATTCACTATATCTGGTCTCCCCAGACCCTACATTCACTATATCTGGTCTCCCCAGACCCTGCATTCACTATATCTGGTCTCCCCAGACCCTACATTCACTATATCTGGTCTCCCCGGACCCTGCATTCACTATATCCAGTCTCCCCAGACCCTGCATTCACTATATCTGGTCTCCCCGGACCCTGCATTCACTATATCCGGTCTCCCCGGACCCTGCATTCACTATATCTGGTCTCCCCAGACCCTGCATTCACTATATCCAGTCTCCCCGGACCCTGCATTCACTATATCTGGTCTTCCTGGACCCTGCATTCACTATATCCGGTCTGCCTGGACCCTGCATTCATTATATCCGGTCTCCCCGGAACCTGCATTCACTATATCTGGTCTCCCCGGACCCTGCATTCACTATATCTGGTCTCCCCGGACCCTGCATTCACTATATCTAGTCTCCTACAGTACACAGAACATGGAAATTCAAATATTTTAGTAAATATAAACTGCTAAATACCTTTTCTCATCAGCAGTTAGAGCAGTCTTGTGACTACTATCAGTGTCCAGCCGAACACTTGTTAAAGCATGTAGGAGGAGTTTTTATTCTGTTCTAGGAGGATGCAGAACCCCTGACCCTCTGTCTGGCCAGTGCTGATCACATGCACTCTCCCAAGATAAAAAAAAAAAAACTCTCTAGCAATACACACCAAACTGAGCATGTGCAGAGTAACTTCATACAATATGTTTTATCAGGGGATAAGAGGGGGACACTGGAAGAAGGGGAGGATCAGAGAAGACAGGATCAAACAGCCTTTTTACACAATGCAGGGGATTAACCCCTTAGGTTCCACAGTGATATAACAAGCATGCTTTACTGGATATACAGACTGATTGTACTGCTGATTTTACGTCTGGTCCTGACTTACAGGGTACCTCTAATGAGTTCCCACAAATAAACGGACAGCACTTATACCTTTTTAGTGTTCTGCCTGCACTCAGCCTTTTCACCAAGCAGAAGGGAGAGAGAGAGACCTGAGCATTAAGCTGGCCATACATGGGTTGAATTCCGAAAATCTTTACTGATCATTTTCGTTCAAATTTCGCATCGTTAGTGGGCCACAACAACAACCAATTTTCGAGTGACCATCGAATTTGAGCGATTGAACATGTTGGAAATTTTTTTGAAAAACAAATGAATTCCTAATCAGTGATGGAAGAATAGTGCGAGAAATATAATTGAAAAAGAAATGAGCTGTGACCTGGAAAGAAAAGAAAATTCTTGGCCACGAAAACAATTTTCTGTAGCAACATGAGGAGAAATTGAAGACTTGGTTGGTTGAATATCGAAATCAATGGAGGCGCCATCTGGGTACAAACCGCACAAAATGTCCGATTTTTTTCAAGAAAATGCGTTTAGAATTTCGACCCAGGTATGGCCTGCATACGTCAGCTCACAAATATGAAGGCCTGTGCACAGCTGAGAATAATAATGAGGTCTGGCTACCAGGTATGATGTGGACCTGGGACTGGAGACTGGCTCTGGGACTGGGGACTGGCTCTGGGACTGGAGACTGGCTCTGGGACCCGGGACTGGAGACTGGCTCTGGGACCCGGGACTGGAGACTGGCTCTGGGACCCGGGACTGGAGACTGGCTCCGGGACTGGAGACTGGCTCCGGGACCCGGGACTGGAGACTGGCTCCGGGACCCGGGACTGGAGACTGGCTCCGGGACCCAGCACAAGATGTATTAAGATTTTGAGAAAACAAAAGCCTGTTTTCTCCACATCAGTCACAAACCCTAAAGCCTCTCACCATGTGAAGGTGAGCAACGCAAGAAACATATACTGGCGTGCCTTGGTCTACGAACGCCTCGGTTAATGTAATTTTCGGTTTTCAAATGAAAATCCATTGAAAATAATGCCTCGGTTTATGATTTTTTTATTCAGAATATGAACGGATTAATTGGTTTTCAATGCATTTACAAATTTTTTTTTAACCATTTCAATACCGGGCACTTTTACCCCCTTCCTGCCCAGGCCAGTTTTCAGGTTTCAGCGCTCTTACACTTTGAATGACAATTGCGCGGTCATACAACATTGTACCCAAACTAAAATTTTATCATTTTCTTCACACAACTAGAGCTTTCTTTTGGTGGTATTTAATCACCGCCGGGGTTTTTATTTTTTGCTAAATTAACAACATAAGACCAAAAATTTTGAAAAAAAAAGTTTTTCTTTGTTTCTGTTATAAAAGTTTGAAAATAAATAATTGTTCTTCATAAATTTAGGCCGAGATGTATTCTGCTACATGTCTTTGGTGAAAATAACCCAAATTAGAATGTATTTTTTAGTTTGTAGGAAAGTTATAGAGTTCACAAACTATGGTATAGATCTGAATATTGATCAATCCTGAAGTACTGACAGCCAATCTAATTTCTTGAGGTCCAAGAATGTCAGAACAGTACAGATATCCCCCAAATGTCAGAACAGTACAGATATCCCCCAAATGTCAGAACAGTACAGATATCCCCCAAATGTCAGAACAGTACAGATATCCCCCAAATGTCAGAACAGTACAGATATCCCCCAAATGTCAGAACAGTACAGATATCCCCAAATGTCAGAACAGTACAGATATCCCCCAAATGTCAGGACAGTACAGATATCCCCCAAATGTCAGAACAGTACAGATATCCCCCAAATGTCAGGACAGTACAGATATCCCTTAAATGTCAGGACAGTACAGATATCCCCCAAATGACCCCTTTTTGCAGAGTAGACAGTCCGACGTACTTCATAAGAGGAATGGCGAGTTTTTTGAAGTTTGTATTTTTTTTGTCATAGTTTTTCGGAAAATTAAAAAAATTTGTTTCACTATTTTTTTTTTTACATACTGTCACCAGTGCAGTACAGCGTCATCATATAACTGGCATGGCGGTGATCAGGGACACTGACTGGTGACAGTATGGAAAAAAAAAATGTTTTTTTTCTTTTTTTTTTCTTTTTTTTCTTATTTTTTATTAATTTTTTTTTCTTTTTTTTAAGATTTTATTTTCATATTTCACTATGACCAAAGTAGTACAATGTTACCATAGTAACATTGTACTACTTTGGGGAAGTGATCAGTATTTTTTTTTTTTACACAATTTGCTTATAGCAAAGAATTACTTTGCTATAAGCAAGCATTTACCTGAATGACATCGATTCATTCAGTGGTTTTTGTTTTGTTTTGTTTTTTTGTGCTTAGCTGTGATTTGGCCCCAGCTAATCACATGACATGTGCATGTGATCGCTGTAACCATTCACAGCTAGGCACTAGTATACAATGGATGGCATGAATGAAGCCATCCATTGTATACAACTGTCATGTGACCTGCTGTGATTGGTCACAACAGGTCACATGGTACCGGCAACGGGGGCCGATACTCAGATCTGTCATTGGCCGTGTCCGAGGTACAGGGCCAGTGACAGATCGCGCCGCTCCGCCGCTCTGCAGGAGCGCAATCTGCGCATGTGCGGGAGGACGCCATATGGCATCCACCCGGAATGCTGATGACATTTGCCGCCCGCCATTCAGCCATAGGGCGGGCGGCAAATGGTTAATCATGTCCTTCTACAGTATTTATGCCTTTAACCGCCTCCCACCCGCCATATAAGGTAATGACGGGCACAAGGCGGTTCTCTCGTTCTGGGAGGACGTCATATGACGTCGTCCCATTCTGGCTCCGGGGGCGTGCAGCGCAGCGATCGGTGGTGCGCTGTGTCCCTTGGACACAGCGGATCACTGATCAACGGAAAGAGCCAAAGATGTCGGCTCTGTCATGTGATCAGCTGTGTCCAATCACAGCTGACCGCATGTAAATAGGGCATTTCTCTCCTCACGAGCTGTCACGCTGACAGCTCAAGAGGAGAGGAGAGCCGGTAATTGGCATTCCTCAGAGGGGACATGTACACTGATCATCAGAGCACTGAAGATCAGTGTGCCCTGATAATCTGTGTAGCCCCAGCAGTGCCACCTGTCAGTGCTCATCAGTGCCAGCTGTCAGTGCCCATCAGTGCCACATCAATGCCACATATCAGTGCCTACCAGTGCACATCAATGCCACATATCAGTGCCAATCTGAGCTGCCTTTCAGTGCCACCTATCAGTGCCAGTCAGTGCCGCCTATCAGTGCCAGTCAGTGCCGCCTATTAGTGCCACCTATCAGTGCCAGTCAGTGCCACCTATCAGTGCCACCTAACAGTGCCAGTCAGTGCCGCCTATCAGTGCCATATATCAGTGCCATATATGAGTGTTGCCTTTCAGTGCCCATCAGTGATGCCTGTCAATGCCCATCAGTGCCACCTACCAGTGCCTCCTCATCAGTGCCACCTATCAGTGTCCATCAGTGCAGCCTATCAGTGCCCATCACTGCAGCCTCATTAGCGCACATCAGTGAAGGAGAAAAATCACTTATTTACAAAATTTGATAACAAAAACTAAGAAAAAATATTTTTTTTTCAAAATGTTCAGTGGTTTTTGGTTTGTTTAGCAAAAAATAAAAAACCCAGAGGTGATTAAATACCACCAAAAGAAAAATCTGTCACAAAAAAATGATAAAAATGTCATATGAGTACAGTGTTGCATGACCGCGCAATTGTCATTCAAAGTGTGCAGCGCTGAAAACTGGAAATTGGCCCGGGCAGGAAGGGGGTATAAGTGCCCTGTAGGCGAGGGGTTAAAGTTCACTTTATAAAGAGTTTTGAACAGGTAAAATGCATAATTTTTTTTTACTTTTTTCTGACCTCTGGAACAAATGAATTGGTTTTCAATGCATTCCTATGGGAAACCGCATTTCGTTTTACGAATTTTTCGCAATACGAAAAGTTCTGCAGAACGCATTAAATTCGGAAACTGAGGTACGCCTGTACACACTGTCTACGGTCCTGCCAACCAGGGGCTCACAATATACTGCGTATAGACACAACACACAACAGCCTCATTATCTGCCTATAATAAAGACTCTTCACACCTATTGGACATAATAAAATAATAGCAGGGGGATCAGGGGTGTATCTACCGCCAGTTAAACAAGGCATTTGCCTTGGGCAGAATTTTTCAGGAGGGCAGCGCCGCCCACAGGGAGAAGGGACCAGTGGCGTCGCTACAGGGGAGAGCCAATTGCCCCCTAGGTTATTCCTTGCCCCCTGTGTAAACCCCCACTAGGGTCAGACTGTATCAGGCGGCCTTGGCTGGGCTTGGGTGGGGAGGTATGGTGATCTTGTCTGGGCTGTGTTTCCTATAATTCTACTTTAAGTAAATGTACACCATTTATCAGCATGTCAGCATTTCTCAATTATTTCCAAAAGAAGGTCTATGCCTTCAAACATTGTCCTGTCGTACCAAAAAAATGCATTCCTTGACTTCCATCTACTGGCTTTAGTTAGTAATTGATGTCCACAAATGCAGAAACAAGCCCTATGTACCATAATACTCTATTTTAAGCAACACCTTATTTCTGCATTATCTTCCTTTATATAGAACATCTAACAAAAATACCCCCCCCCCCCCCCAGTTCAACAAAGTAGGCCATAGAAGAACCCAATGGTGCTTCCGTGCCTGCAAGCATTGCCTTGGCAAAACCACAGAACTCCCAAAGTCTGTACAAGTCGCCCAACTCTACAATGCTTATACAAAGCTGGGTCAACTGGTGGGTCTATACCTGAGTACCCCAATGCCTAAGGCCCCCATTCCCCAGCCCCACCTTCCCCACCTCAACATTGGCGGTTAGGTTGCTTTCACACTTGATTGCCATTGCCAGTAGTAAGCAGGGGCGGACTGACCATTTGGAAACTCGGGCACTGCCCGAGGGCCCGGGGTCAGTAGGGGGCCCCATGAGATGCCCCTGGTACCTTTTTCATAGGCTTTTTTGAGTTTGGGCAAGGACACAGGGGCCCCATGATCCCCTATTGCCCGGGGGCCCCATGAGTTGTCAGTCCGCCCCTGGTAGTAAGTTCAGGAATTAGGAAGGGGCGAGCCAGAGTGTGGCAATTCATGCTCTGGTTGAGATTTTCAAAACCGATTGGTCTTGTTTTTCGGATAATTGAAATGCATTAAAGCCACTTTCAATTCTAAGTGTCTATTAACATGCGCACATTCCAGTAGACTCACCTCAGGTTAATGAACACTTAAGCCTTGTGTACTATCCATGATGGATAGAATTGGGAAGACCGCTACTGTACTTATTCAGCACGTGACCGCAAAATGCCTTCAATGAAAAATCTCTGGCATGGCCACTGCAATCCATGAAATGAAGGAGGCCATACACCTTCAAAAGATAGTCTTACTACAAGGCATGTACTGGTGGAGTGGTCTTTGACATAAACACGAAGGCCCAGGTCATTCATGGCTAGGCTGAAGCAGGTAAGAGGCACCATGGGTTTTGGCTCATCTCCAGAGGAACAATGATGGGGCAACATTTGCCAATCTCATAATCCCCTGGGCCATTTGCAAAATATTAAACCAGGATCACCACTGGCTACCATATACTGTTGATCAGAGAACGGCAGGCTTGGTTGGGGAGCCAGAGCTCTGGAATGGCACCCATCTGAAATAGAACGGGGTTTAAGGACACAGTTTCAGTTTTAACTTAGGACCCTTTAGACATTCTGGGACAGGTGGTGAAGTACAATGGACGTACATTTTTTATTTAATAATGAATAATATTACAGCATTAATATTACATATTATTCGGGTTGTTGCCCACTATGAATACGATGTTTCCGTCATGTGTCTTTTCTATCAGTTATTGCTTAACGTGGACCTGAACTCATAAAGCTAACATAAAGCTGAACTCATAGGCTAACATATAGTAAAACACCTACTGTAGAAGTATTTATTTTGCCCATGCCCAGTCTTTGTATCTAATTTCTCCTGAAATACAGTAGTGTACTTTATGAGCCTGGGCGTTCATGTTCTACAGCCTTATGGCTGTATATGTGCAGCGTGAGATCATCTAAAACACTGCTGCCTCTTCCTGATACTCCTATTAGATTTGGAGTGAGATTTGGTGATGTCTCTACTGCTCTGGTCATTGTTCTCCTTGCTGGAGAGGAAGCTGCACCTGAGGAACCCCAGTGCAAGGATCTCCCTGCTCCTGCTTCCATCCATTCTGTGAATTTGCTTCTTCTACTTTTGCTGCTGCTTCTTGATCATAATGAAGCAAAGCCTCCATACCAAGACACAGATTATAACAAGGCCTAGTAAGTATGTAAGGGAGCTTCTGATTGGCTGACAAATTACTCAAGCTCCTGCCCTGCTTCCTCTTTGATAGAACACCGACCCTTGCTATAGACAGGACTGCTACAGCTGCTGCTCTAATTCCGTACACTTCACCCAGGTTTCACCAGAAGTTCCAGGGGCAATAGTACACTAGCTAGCCTGAAAGGCCTTTTGCATTTCTACTCCCAGTCCACTTAGTCCATGTTCAGTAAGACAGGAAGACTACAGATGGCTCTTGTGGGTATGGGACTATCTCCCCAAGGGACTTCTGTCCTCTGCAGGGCCTTGGCTGTGCTGACTACACCTGCATAGGTTTAGTGTGTTTGACTCCCATGTCCTGATTGCCCTAGGCTCCTCCTGACCTGGTATATATATGGGCACTACCTCCGCCTGTTACATCACTACAGGAAGGCTTTGTCTGAAACAGGACCTAACACCCCATTACATAATTCCCTATTACCACACTATTCTGAGACAGAGACACCTTCTGGCCGACTAGCTAACTGCACCTGCTTACAAATTACTAATGTAAGTAAATATCAGCTGCAAGTAGATAACAGGCAGTACTGATAACTAGTCCATTGCCCTCTGCTTGCCTTTTATTAGGCTCAGCTTTAACAATTCCGGTCATCTTTGAATATGTTAAACACTGGATGCAAAACTGTTGACAGAACATCCTCCTGCAACACGGGACAAAGTGTTTCTCCAGTTCAAGGTTATTTGTGCCGTAACCACTTGCCCTCCACCCTGTAGCAGAAGTATATAGTGAACACCACTATATTCACTATATCCCCGGACCCTGCATTCACTATATCTGGTCTCCCCGGGCCCTGCATTCACTATATCTGGTCTCCCCGGACCCTGCATTCACTATATCTGGTCTCCCAGGACCCTGCATTCACTATATCTGGTCTCCCCGGACCCTGCATTCACTATATCCGGTCTCCCCGGACCCTGCATTCACTATATCTGGTCTCCCAGGACCCTGCATTCACTATATCTGGTCTCCCAGGACCCTGCATTCACTATATCTGGCCTCCCAGGACCCTGCATTCATTATATCCGGTCTCCCCGGACCCTGCATTCACTATATCTGGTCTCCCCAGACCCTGCATTCAGTATACAGTATTTGGTCTCCCCGGACCCTGCATTCACTATATCTGGTCTCCCCGGACCCTGCATTCACTATATCCGCTCTCCCCGGACCCCGCATTCACTATATCTGGTCTCCCTGGACCCTGTATTCACTATATCCGGTCTCCCCGGACCCTGCATTCACTATGTCTGGTCTCCTCGGACATGGCATTCACTATATCTGGTCTCCATGGACCCTGTATTCACTATATCCGGTCTCCCCGGACCCTGCATTCACTATATCCAGTCTCCCAGGACCCTGCATTCACTATATCTGGTCTCCCCGGACCCTGCATTTACTATATCTGGTCTCCCCGGGCTCTGCATTCACTATATCTGGTCTCCCCGGACCCTGCATTCACTATATCCAGTCTCCCCGGTCCCTG
Organism: Staurois parvus; assembly: GCF_062004578.1. NCBI lineage: Eukaryota > Metazoa > Chordata > Amphibia > Anura > Ranidae > Staurois > Staurois parvus. The sequence continues at coordinate 458,516 of NW_028318471.1, forward strand.
CATTCACTATATCTGGTCTCCCCGGACCCTGTATTCACTATATCCGGTCTCCCCGGACCCTGCATTCACTATATCTGGTCTCCCAAGACCCTGTATTCACTATATCCGGTCTCCCCGGACCCTGCATTCACTATATCTGGTCTCCCCGGACCCTGCATTCACTATATCTGGTCTGCCCGGACCCTGCATTCACTATATCTGGTCTCCCAGGACCTTGCATTCACTATACAGTATCTGGTCTCCCCGGACCCTGCATTCACTATATCTGGTCTCCCCGGACCCTGCATTCACTATATCCGGTCTCCCCGGACCCTGCATTCACTATATCTGGTCTCTCCGGACCCTGCATTCACTATATCCGGTTTCCCACAGTACACAGAACATAGAAATGCAATTGTTTAGTAAATATAGCAGTCTTGTGACTTCTATCAGTGTCCATCAGAGCACTGGTTAAAGCTTTCTAGGAGGAGTTTTCATTCTGCTCTAGGAGGATGCAGAACCCCTGACCTCTGTCTGGACAGCGCTGATTGGCCCTCTGCTGATCACATGCACTTTCCCAAGAGAAAAAAACCTCTCTAACACAACACACCAAACTGAGCATGTGCACAATGACTCCACACGATATGTTTTATCAGGAGATAAGAAGGGGGCACTTGAAGAAGGGGAGGATCAAAGAATACAGGATCAAACATCCTTTTTACACAATGTGGAGGATTAACCCCTTAGGTTTCACAGTGAGTATAACAAGCATGCTTTACTGCATATACAGACTGATTGTACTGTTGTGGGTTTAGCAATATTTTAACTTGTCATTTCTGCAGTTTGTTCTGATTCACATGAAAGCAGAAATGGAAGTTCTATAAATGCTGCGCTGAAACCACTAGATATGACTAATCTTTCCTGTAGTTCCATATTTCAGAATTCTCTGGGACCTGGAGGAATGGTTGGTTCCAAATTGCTCAGCCCAAGGCCAGGCCTCTAAGGTTTGACAGTTAATCCATTTCCCGTTTTTATTTGTACGTAGTCATGGAAAAAATACGTTGAAGATCTGAACTAGACTCCGCACGTTACAAAAACTGCATTATCCTCGGCACATGATATTCATAGGAAAAGGAAAACTGGAGAAAAAATATTAGAAAAAACATTTTTTTTTTAAAATTTTGACAGCGTAATATATTAAATTTCACACATCAACCTCTAATATTCAGGTCCTCCTGCTCAAAGGCAAGAGGAAACTTTCCCTCAATCCCCACTGGTTCAGTAATCACTCTGACTATACTGTGTAATGTAGCACATCACCTGAGGGAAGGCTGCAGCAAGAGGCTGATCTGTATAAGACGTGACCATGCAGACAAAGTTTGCAAAACAAAGTGCTACCTAGCGTTTGCTCTGGGCTGCTCTGAGCACATTCACAGTACATCTTCCCCCGGCTCCGCACATTCACAGTACATCTTCCCCCGGCTCCGCACATTCATAGTACATCTTCCCCCGGCTCCGCACATTCACAGTACATCTTCCCCCGGCTCCGCACATTCATAGTACATCTTCCCCCGGCTCCGCACATTCACAGTACATCTTCCCCCGGCTCAGTACATTCACGATACATCTTCCCCCGGCTCAGTACATTCACAGTTCATCTTCCCCCGGCTCCGCACATTCACGGTGCATCTTCCCCGGCTCCGCACATTCATATTACATCATCCTCCCCCAGCTCCGCACATTCACAATGCATCATCCCCCCGCTCCACACACATTCACAGTGCATCTTCCCCCAGCTCCACACATTCACAATGCATCATCCCCGACTCTGCACATTCACAGTACATCTTCCCCCAGCTCCACACATTCACAATGCATCATCCCCGACTCTGCACATTCACAGTACATCTTCCCCCAGCTCCACACATTCACAATGCATCATCCCCGACTCTGCACATTCACAGTACATCTTCCCCCAGCTCCGCACACATTCACAGTGCATCTTCCCTCGGGCTCCGCACATTCACAGTGCATCTTCCCTCGGGCTCCGCACATTCACAGTGCATCTTCCCCGAGCTCCACACATTCACAGTGCATCATCCCCGACTCTGCACATTCACCGTACATCTTCCCCCAGCTCCACACATTCACAATGCATCATCCCCGACTCTGCACATTCACAATGCATCATCCCTGGCTCCACACATTCACAATGCATCATCCCTGGCTCCACACATTCACAATGCATCATCCCTGGCTCCACACATTCACAATGCATCATCCCTGGCTCCACACATTCACAATGCATCATCCCTGGCTCCACACATTCACAATGCATCATCCCTGGCTCCGCACATTCACAGTGCATCTTCCCCGCCTCTGTACATTCACAGTAAATCTTTCCCCGGATCCGCACATTCGCAGTGCATCTTCCCCGGCTCTGTACATTCACAGTAAATCTTCCCCCAGCTCCACACATTCACAGTACATCTCTCCCCAGCTCCGCACATTCACAATGCATCTTCCCCCAGCTCCGCCAGTTCACGGTGCATCTTCCCCCCGGCTCCGCACATTCACAATACATTTCCCCCGACTCCGCACATTCATAGCACATCTTCCCCCGATTCTGCACATTCATAGCACATCTTCCCCCGGCTCCGCACATTCATAGCACATCTTCCCCCGATTCTGCACATTCATAGCACATCTTCCCCCGGCTCCGCACATTCATAGCACATCTTCCCCCGATTCTGCACATTCATAGTACATCTTTCCCCGGCTCTACACATTCACAATACATTTCCCTCGGCTTCGCACATTCACAATACATTTCCCCCAGCTCCGCACATTCATAGTACATTCCCTGGCTTTACACATTCACAGTACATCTTCCCCCGATTCCGCACATTCACAATACATTTCCCCCGGCTCCGCACATTCACAATACATTTCCCCCGGCTCCGCACATTCACAATGCATCTTCCCCCGGCTCCGCACATTCACAGTACATCTTCCTCCGGCCACTGTGGTCCGGTCACATGATCGGGTCCCTTCACCAGCATCAGGATAGAGGAGGGTCAGCCGACAACGGATGCCTCATAGTAAGACTATAGGTGAAGTCACCGTCCTGGCATTGCAGCCTAAAGCTGGTCACTGGGGAGATCACATGAGCGGACCGGAGTGCTCTGGGAGCAGGTAAGTCTGCACAACTTTCCTTTCCAGGCTGGTTAGTATTGGGCTTGGAATGGGGACGGCAGGTTTACACTTAGATAGGTTTAGCCCGGACTTCCACTTTAAGGAAAAGGCATCTGCAGTAATGTAGGTGAAGCTGGATATACAGGTGAAACTCAAAAAATTAGAATATCGTGCAAAAGTTCATTTATTTCAGTAATACAACTTAAAAGGTGAAACTAATATATGAGATAGACTCATTACATGCAAAGCAAGATAGTTCAAGCCGTGATTTGTCATCATTGTGATCATTATGGCTTACAGCTCATGAAAACCCCAAATCCACAATCTCAGAAAATGAGAATATTGTGAAAAGGTGCAATATTCTCGGCTCAAAGTGTCCCACTCTAATCAGCGAATTAAGCCATAACACCTGCAAAGGGTTCCTGAGCCTTTAAATGGTCTCCCAGTCTGGTTCAGTAGGAATCACAATCATGGGAAAGACTGCTGACCTGACAGTTGTGCAGAAAACCATCATTGACACCCTCCATAAGGAGGGAAAGCCTCAGAAGGGAATTGCAAAAGAAGTTGGATGTTCCCAAAGTGCTGTATCAAAGCACATTAATAGAAAGTTATGTGGAAGAGAAAAGTGTGGAAGAAAAAGGTGCACAAGCAGCAGGGATGACCGCAGCCTGGAGAGGATTGTCAGGAAAAGGCCATTCAAAAGGGTTGGGGACTTTCACAAGGAGTGGACTGAGGCTGGAGTCAGTGCATCAAGAGCCACCACACACAGACGGATCCTGGACATGGGCTTCAAATGTCGTATTCCTCTTGTCAAGCCGCTCCTGAACAACAAACAACGTCAGAAGCGTCTTGCCTGGGTTAAAGAAAAACAGACCTGGTCTGTTGCTCAGTGGTCTGAAGTCCTATTTTCTGATGAGAGCAACTTTTGCATCTCATTTGGAAACCAAGGACCCCGAGTATGGAGGAAGAATGGAGGGGCACAAGGGCCCCGAGTATGGAGGAAGAATGGAGAGGCCCAAGGACCCCGAGTATGGAGGAAGAATGGAGAGGCCCAAGGACCCCGAGTATGGAGGAAGAATGGAGAGGCACACACTGCAAGATGTTTGAAGTCCAGTGTGAAGTTTCCACAGTCTGTGTTGATTTGGGGAGCCATGTCATCTGCTGGTGTTGGTCCACTGTGCTTCATTAAGTCCAGGGTCAACGCAGCCGTCTACCAGGAGATTTTGGAGCACTTTATGCTTCCTTCCACAGACGAGCTTTATGGGGATGCTGACTTCATTTTCCAGCAGGACTTGGCACCCGCCCACACTGCCAAAAGCACCAAAACCTGGTTCAATGACCGTGGGATTACTGTGCTTGATTGGCCAGCAAACTCACCTGACCTGAAGCCCATAGAGAATCTATGGAGCATTGCCAAGAGAAAGATGAGAGACATGAGACCGAACAATGCAGAAGAGCTGAAGGCCGCTATTGAAGCATCCTGGTCTTCCATAACACCTCAGCAGTGCCACAGACTGATAGCTTCCATGCCACGCCACATTGAGGCAGTAATTGCTGCAAAAGGGGCCCAAACCAAGTACTGAGTACATATGCATGCTTCTACTTTTCAGAGGTCCGATATTGTTCTATGTACAATTCTTGTTTTATTGATTGCATGTAATATTCTCATTTTCTGAGATTGTGGATTTGGGGTTTTCATGAGCTGTAAGCCATAATCATCACAATTATGACAAATCACGGCTTGAACTATCTTGCTTTGCATGTAATGAGTCTATCTCATATATTAGTGTCACCTTTTTAAGTTGCATTACTGAAATAAATGAACTTTTGCACCATATTCTAATTTTTCGAGTTTCACCTGTAAAACTCGCTATTTCCCAGAACAGGACACAATCCGAACCTTATCTGTGCTGAGAACGTTCCCCTCTCCCTCACCACCTCATACTAGGGACTGCCTGACCTTGTATAACAATCCAGCAAATACTATTAGGTGAAGAGTTACTTGGCATCTGAAGATAGTTTGTGGTTCCACTCTACTCTGTGGGAAATGTCCGCCCCCTGTTGGACAATTATGTCTACTTTTTTTTTCCATAGAGAACAGTGGTCTCCTAATGTGGCCCTTTGCATGCCTTTATTTGGCCCCTAGGGAACTGTTCCTCCCACTAATACGAGGCGCTATTTCTTCTACTGACACCAACAATGAGGCACCATTCCTCCCACTGACACCAAAGATGGGGCACTATTCCTCCCATTGACACCAATGATGGGACACTATTCCTCCCACTGATACCAATGATGGGGCACTATTCCTCCCACTGACACCAATGATGGGGCACTATTCCTTCCACTGATACCAATGATGGGGCACTATTCCTCCTACTGATACCAATGATGGGTCACTATTCCTTCCACTGATACCAATGATGGGGCACAATTCCTCCTACTGATACCAATGATGGGGCACTATTCCTCCCACTGATACCAATGATGGGACACTATTCCTCCCACTGATACCAATGATGGGGCACTATTCCTCCCACTGATACCAATGATGGGGCACTATTGCTCCTACTGATACCAATGATGGGGCACTATTGCTCCTACTGATACCAATGATGGGGCACTATTCCTCCTACTGATACCAATGATGGGGCACTATTCCTCCTACTGATACCAATGATGGGACACTATTCCTTCCACTGATACCAATGATGGGACACTATTCCTCCCACTGACACCAATGATGGGGCACTATTCCTCCTACTGATACCAATGATGGGGCACTATTCCTCCTACTGATACCAATGATGGGGCACTATTCCTCCTACTGATACCAATGATGGGACACTATTCCTCCCACTGATACCAATGATGAGGCACTATTCCTCCCACTGACACCAATGATGGGGCACTATTCCCCCACTGATACCAATGATGGGACACTATTCCTCCCACTGACACCAATGATGGGGCACTATTCTTCCCACTGTCACCAATGATGGGGCACTATTCCTCCCACTGATACCAATGATGGGGCACTATTCCTCCCACTGATACCAATGATGGGGCGCTATTCCTCCCACTGACACCAATGATGGAACACTATTCCTCCCACTGACACCAATGATGGGGCACTATTCCTCCCACTGATACCAATGATTGGGCACTATTCCTCCCACTGACACCAATGATGGGGCACTATTCCTCCCACTGATACCAATGATAGGGTGCTGTTCCTCCCACTGACACCAATGATGGAACACTATTCCTCCCACTGACACCAATGATGGGGCACTATTCCTCCCACTGATACCAATGATGGGGCACTATTCCCCCACTGATACCAATGATGGGGCACTATTCTTCCCACTGTCACCAATGATGGGGCACTATTCCTCCCACTGATACCAATGATGGGGCACTATTCCTCCCACTGATACCAATGATGGGGCGCTATTCCTCCCACTGACACCAATGATGGAACACTATTCCTCCCACTGACACCAATGATGGGGCACTATTCCTCCCACTGATACCAATGATTGGGCACTATTCCTCCCACTGACACCAATGATGGGGCACTATTCCTCCCACTGATACCAATGATAGGGTGCTGTTCCTCCCACTGACACCAATGATGGAACACTATTCCTCCCACTGACACCAATGATGGGGCACTATTCCTCCCACTGATACCAATGATGGGGCACTATTCCCCCACTGATACCAATGATGGGGCACTATTCCTCCCACTGATACCAATGATGGGACACTATTCCTCCCACTGATACCAATAATGGGGCACTATTCCTCCCACTGACACCAATGATGGGGCACTATTCCTCCCACTGACACCAATGATGGGACACTATTCCTCCCACTGATACCAATAATGGGGCACTATTCCTCCCACTGATACAATTGATGGGACACTATTCCTCCCACTGACACCAATGATGGGACACTATTCCTCCCACTGATACCAATGATGGGGCACTATTCCTCCCACTGACACCAATGATGGGACGCTATTCCTCCCACTGATACCAATGATGGGGCACTATTCCTCCCACTGATACCAACGATGGGGCACTATTCCTCCCACTGACACCAATGATGGGGCACTATTCCTCCCACTGACACCAATGATGGGACACTATTCCTCCCACTGATACCAATGATGGGGCACTATTCCTTCCACTGATACCAATGATGAGGCACTATTCCTCCCACTGACACCAATGATGGGACACTATTCCTTCTACTGATACCAATGATGGGTCACTATTCCTCTCACTGACACCAATGATGGGGCACTATTCCTCCCACTGATACCAATGATGGGGCACTATTCCTTCCACTGATACCAATGATGAGGCACTATTCCTCCCACTGACACCAATGATGGGACACTATTCCTTCTACTGATACCAATGATGGGTCACTATTCCTCTCACTGACACCAATGATGGGGCACTATTCCTCCCACTGATACCAATGATGGGGCACTATTCCTCCCACTGATACCAATGATGGGGCACTATTCCTCCCACTGACACCAATGATGGGTCACTATTCCTCTCACTGACACCAATGATGGGGCACTATTCCTCCCACTGATACCAATGATGGGGCACTATTCCTCCCACTGATACCAATGATGGGACACTATTCCTCCCACTGATACCAATGATGGGGCACTATTCCTCCCACTGATACCAATGATGGGGCACTATTCCTCCCACTGATACCAATGATGGGGCACTATTCCTCCCACTGACACCAATGATGGGTCACTATTCCTCTCACTGACACCAATGATGGGGCACTATTCCTCCCACTGATACCAATGATGGGGCACTATTCCTCCCACTGATACCAATGACGGGGCACTATTCCTCCCACTGATACCAATGATGGGGCACTATTCCTCCCACTGACACCAATGACGGAGCACTATTCCTCCCACTGATACCAATGGCGGGGCACTATTCCTCCCACTGATACCAATGATGGGGCACTATTCCTTCCACTGATACCAATGATGAGGCACTATTCCTCCCACTGACACCAATGATGGGACACTATTCCTCCCACTGATACCAATGATGGGGCACTATTCCTCCCACTGACACCAATGATGACTCTACATACTGCACATAAACTCTTTTGCAATAAAAAGGTTCACCTACTAATATACTGGAAGGTGACCACGACACACACGAAGTACCACAGATCTAGCTATGTGTACGTGAGATAATAACAACCAGGGGCGGACTGACCATTTGGAAACTCGGGCACTGCCCGAGGGCCCGGGGTCAGTAGGGGGCCCCATGAGATGCCCCTGGTACCTTTTTCATAGGCTTTTTTGAGTTTGGGCAAGGACACAGGGGCCCCATGATCCCCTATTGCCTGGGGGCCCCATGAGTTGTCAGTCTGCCCCTGATAACAACAGAACAGAGATAGTCTGTCACAAATATTCAGAAACACTCAAGAGGTTTATGAGCAGCTGCAGTTAAACTATTAGAATTTAGGAATACTTTCATAATAGTCTCTTCAGGCCTGGATTTAGCAGCATAGACAGGACATGTGGCTGAGACTTTTTCCCTCTCCACTTCCCCCTTCTGGGGTCTTTGAAGCCAGCCCACAAGAGACGGAAGTGTGAATACATAACTGAATAATGAAATATAACAATATGTTATTAGCAGCTAACATTATAGGGCAGCAGATAATTATATCCACTGTTTAAAAAAATTAAAGAAACACTTATTAATCAGAGTCTAGCATCAAGACAATGACACTCCTGGGATATTGATCTGGTCAGGTAAGTAGCAGAGGGGGTTGTTAATCAGTTTCAGCTGCTTTGGTGTTAATGAAATAACAACAGGTGCACTAGATGGGTAACAGTGAGATGACCCCCAAAACAGGAATGGTTTTATAGGTGACATTTTTTCCCTACTCATCTTTTCTGACTGTTTTTCCCTAGTTTTGCATTTGGCTAGGGTCAGTGTCACTACTGGTAGCATGAGGCCGTACCTGGACCCTACAGAGGTTGCACAGGCAGTCCAACTCCTCCAAGATGGCACATCAATACGTGCCATTGCCAGAAGGTTTGCTGTGTCTCCCAGCACAGACTCAAGAGCATGGAGGAGATTCCAGGAGACAGGCAGTTACTCTAGGAGAGCTGGACAGGGACGTAGAAGGTCCTTAACCCATCAGCAGGACCGGTATCTGCTCCTTTGTGCAAGGAGGAACCTAATGAGCCCTGCCAGAGCCCTACAATATGACCTCCAGCAGGCCACTGGTGTGAATGTCTCTGACCAAACAATCAGAAACAGTCTTCATGAGGGTGGCCTGAGGGCCCGATGTTCTCTAGTGGGCCCTGTGCTCACTGCCCGACACCATAGAGCTCGACTGGCATTTGCCATTGAACACCCGAATTGGCAGGTCCAATGTGTGTTGCCTGGCTGTGCAGGACCATAGGGGGACTCAACAACTTAGCGACTCCTAATGTGGTAGGGCTACATACACACACACATACAGGAGGAGAACAGAAGGTAATGAACTCATCAACATGCAGGGCAGCACATTGGCTAAATGATTAGCAGTTCTGCCTGGCAGTACTATGGTTGCTGGTTCAAATCCCATGCACAGCACCACCTGCCTGGAGTTTGCATGTTCTCTCTGTGCCTGCGTGGGTTTCCTCCAGATACTCTGATTTCCTCCCACACTCCAAAGACATGCTGGTGGGTTAATTGGCTCCTGTCTAAATTGTCCCTAGTGTGTGTATGTATGAATGTGAGTTAGGGACCTTAGATTGTACACCCCTTGAGGGTTAGGGACTGATGTGAGTGTACAATATATATGTAAAGTGCTGCATAAATTGATGTAAGTACCTAAAATAAATAAAAATGCTGCTGTTTCTTCAATGTTTTCTGAGAGGTTGGGGCCAGGGAAGGGACCAAGCTAGTCATTGCATAGCTGCAGTAGGGTCAGGTCACCAGCTGATCTGCCTGACAGAGCTGTGTAAATCTTGGGACTGGCTGGACAGAATTACAAATATTTTGTCAGGTAAAATGGATGCCATAGTATTTAGTTGTTTGCCTGGAGCTGAGCTCTATTGATGGAGTTCCTTGCCTGCATTTATCTTGGTGCAATGATAGGTCCATTTCATGATGGTTCAGGCCTCAGGCCCCTCCATACATCACAGTCACTCTGAGCTGTATATATTCCAGTAATGCACCCTCCTGACATCAATTCCCAGCACAATGCAGACATTATACCGGAGGCCCCAGAGTGGGCTGCATATGGCATTCCTGGCTGTCTGCCATTGTGATGTTATAGGTCATTGTGACAATGTCACAAATACAGAACCGTGTTTACAAACATAGAAATATTTACTAATCCCCGAGTATCCATTACAATAATGGAGGGGGTACATCTGCCCCTTGTTTCCAGGTACAATCAGAGTCAGATGCATCAATGGATATGGAGGCCCCATGGCAGAATCTTGGACCTTTCTCTTAAAGGAAACTGTTGAAATGTGTTAGTGCATTCACTATATCTGCTCTCCCCGGACCCTGCATTGACTATATCCGGTCTCCCCGGACCCTGCATTCACTATATCTGGTCTCCCCGGACCCTGCATTCACTATATCTGATCTCCCTGGACCCTGCATTCGCTATATCTGATCTCCTTGGACCCTGCATTCACTACATCCGCTCTCCCCGGACCCTGCAGTCACTATATCTGGTCTCCCCAGACTTTGCATTCACTATATCTGGTCTCCCCGGAACCTGCATTCACTATATCTGGTCTCCCCAGACTTTGCATTCACTATATCTGGTCTCCCCGGACCCTGCATTCACTATATCTGGTCTCACCGGACCCTGCATTCACTATATCTGGTCTCCCCGGACTTTGCATTCACTATATCTGGTCTCCCCGGACTCTGCATTCACTATATCCGGTCTACCCGGACTTTGCATTCACTATATCTGGTCTCCCCGGACCCTGCATTCACTATATCTGGCCTCCCCAGACCCTGCATTCACTATATATGGTCTCCCCGGAACCTGCATTCACTATATCTGGTCTCCCCGGAACCTGCATTCACTATATCTGGTCTCCCCAGACTTTGCATTCACTATATCTGGTCTCCCCGGAACCTGCATTCACTATATCTGGTCTCCCCAGACTTTGCATTCACTATATCTGGTCTCCCCGGACCCCGCATTCACTATATCTGGTCTCACCGGACCCTGCATTCACTATATCTGGTCTCCCCGGACTTTGCATTCACTATATCTGGTCTCCCCGGACCCTGTATTCACTATATCTGGTCTCCCCGGACCCTGCATTCACTATATCCGGTCTCCCCGGACTTTGCATTCACTATATCTGGTCTCCCCGGACCCTGCATTCACTATATCTGGCCTCCCCAGACCCTGCATTCACTATATCTGGTCTCCCCGGACCCTGCATTCACTATATCTGGTCTCCCCGGACCCTGCATTCACTATATCCGGTCTCCCCGGACCCTGCATTCACTATATCTGGTCTCCCCAGACCCTGCAGTCACTATATCTGGTCTCCCCAGACCCTGCATTCACTACATCCGGTTTCCCCGGACCCCACATTCACTATATCCGGTCTCCCAGGGCCCTGCATTCACTATATCCGGTCTCCCAGGACCCTGCATTCACTATATCCGGTCTCCCCGGACCCTGCATTCACTATATCCGGTTTCTCCAGACCCCGCATTCACTATATCCGGTCTCCCAGGAAACTGCATTCACTATATCCGGTCTCCCCGGACCCTGCATTCACTATATCTGGTCTCCCTGGACCCTGCATTCACTATATCCGGTCTCCCTGGACCCTGCATTCACTATATCTGGTCTCCCCGGACCCTGCATTCACTATATCTGGTCTCTCCAGACCTTCATTCACTATATCCGATCTCCACGGACCCTGCATTCACTATATCTGGTCTCCCTGGACCCTGCATTCACTATATCCGGTCTCCCTGGACCCTGCATTCAGTATATCTGGTCTCCCCGGACCCTGCAATCACTATATCTGTTCTCCCTGGACCCTGCATTCATTATATCCGGTCTCCCTGGACCCTGCATTCACTATATCTGGTCTCCCCGGACCCTGCATTCACTATATCTGGTCTCTCCAGACCTTCATTCACTATATCCGATCTCCACGGACCCTGCATTCACTATATCTGGTCTCCCTGGACCCTGCATTCACTATATCCGGTCTCCCTGGACCCTGCATTCACTATATCTGGTCTCCCTGGACCCTGCATTCACTATATCCGGTCTCCCCGGACCCTGCAGTCACTATATCTGGTCTCCCCAGACCCTGCATTCACTACATCCGGTTTCCCCGGACCCTGCATTCACTATATCTGGTCTCCCACAGTACACAGAACATGGAAATGCAATTATTTTAGTAAATATAAACTGCTAAATACCTTTTCTCATCAGCAGTTACAGTGACTTCAGCAGAGCACTGGTTAAAGCTTGCAGGAGGAGTTTTCTTTCTGCTCTAGGAGGATGCAGAATCCCTGACCTCTGTCTGGACAGTGTTGATTGGCCCTGTGCTGATCACATGCACTCTCCCTCTCTAGCAATACACACCAAACTGAGCATGCGCATGTGGCTACAGGTTCAGTCTGTCTTACCAGGTGGACATTTGAACAAGAGGAGGGACAGAGAAGACAGGATCAAACAGTCTTTTTACACAATGCAGAGGATTAACCCCTTAGGCTCCACAGTGAGTATAACAAGCATGCTTTACTGCATCTACAGACTGATTGTACTGTTGTGGGGTTAGTAACACTTTAAGGCTCCATGCACACTGCCCTCCAAAGGATGCCTGGGGGAAAAGCAGCTGAAAAAAATACAGTAAAAGCCGTGTTTTTGCACGCGTGTTTATGTGCACTCGCACGTTTGGCGTTAATGCGTTCTGTTGGACAGAATATTAATTTATTATTTAGAATTTATTAACGTGGGAACATGCGTACACTTACATTGATGTCTGTCATTTTGTTCAGCCCAAATGCGCTTTAGAACATGCATGTGATGCTTTTTTCTTCTGCTTCTAAACGCCTATGTGTGCATGGACATGGAGGGCCGTTCAGAGGCAGAGAAAAACAAACGTCTGTAAAACAGGTGTGTTTGAGTTATTGCGGCATGTGGGCAGCACAGCGGCTAAGTGGTTAGCACTTCCATCTGCCAGCACTAGGGGGCGTCAGTTCAAATCCCAACCGCAGCACCTCCTGCCTGGAGTCTGCATGTTCTGCCTGTGTCTGTGTGGGTTTCCTGCCACACTACAAAGACATGATGGTGGCAGGGGCGGACTGACAACTCATGGGGCCCCCGGGCAAGAGGGGATCATGGGGCCCCTGTGTCCTTGCCCAAACTCAAAAAAGCCTATGAAAAAGGTACCAGGGGTATCTCATGGGGCCCCCTACTGACCCTGGGCCCTCAATAGAGGATCATGGGGCCCCTGTGTCCTTGCCCAAACTCAAAAAAGCCTATGAAAAAGGTCCCAGGGGCATCTCATGGGGCCCCCTACTGACCCCGGGCCCTCGGGCAGTGCCTGAGTTTCCAAATGGTCAGTCCACCCCTGCTATCAATACATACAGTACAAATGTATCATTTCTGGTATTTCAACATTGTTTTTTACACAGCAGGGATGATTAATCTAGTTGTAGAACTGAAATGATGAGACATTTCTCTCGTCTGAATGAATCAACTTCATTGTGGGATAAAATGGCCTCCCTCTTCAATAGAAAACCATCACTCCGATCATCCTTTTAACAAGTTTATACTGAGAAATTGGGTGCACTAAGCTGATTGGCTTACAGTGCTGCCCCTCCCTCTCCTGCACTCCTCCCATGCAGGGATTACCAGAAAGTAACATGAAGACAAATCCAGACAGTTAAGGTGGTTATAACCCTTACATATAGCCAGTGAAGGGACTATCCTCGGGTGATACACAGAGATTAAATAAAGTTGTACCTATTTATCTGCAGTTATCTCTTCTCCGCGTAATTTTTTTTAAATGGTTCTTTTTCAGCCAGACTAACTTTGTAAAAGGGTGGAGCTTCGACGTGTGACGTAACCACGTTCTGGAGGGACGGCGGCCATTTTTCTGGTTGGAAACTTTGTTCAATGCTGATTACTGGATGGGAGTCTTTTTTAAGGCCTTTAAAGATCTTATGAAAGGAAGATGGAATCTTATCCTGGGGAGGATTGTCAGCCTCATCATCTGCACTACTGATCCCTCTTTTGGGTTGCGTTTATTGACCGGGGTGTTTCGGTCAGAACGTCTGGTAAGGGGCTTATATGGGTGCCTTGGTGATGGTGGATCATGCCGAACTCCTCTTTGTGCAATATATCCAAACTTTTGAATATTTGGACCTTATGATTATCTATTATGATATAGATTAGCGCCGCATTTTTCACTGTTTATAAGACTAACTATGTAAAATCCATTCAAAGTGCTAAATTTATAAGCTTGTTTCCAAATGGTCAGTCCGCCCCTGGATGGTAGGTTAATTGACCATAGTATGTAGTGATGGTCTGAACACCCCCCTCTTCGCAGGAGAAAATCCAATCCTAAAGAAAGTTCTACCACAAACATAATGCAAGTCTAAGGGATCTGAACTTGTAAACTCAAAAGTGGCCATTTTGAAGGATTATATACAAGTTACTGGCCATAAAAGTGGTACGGGGACTCGGGTACTGCCCTGAGGGTCATGAATCAGTGAAACATTTCAAAAAGTACAATATTTAACCACTTCCCGACCGGACGTTGCATATAAACGTCCGGACGGTGGCAGTGCAGGGTCGGGTGGCCGTTTATAAACGGCCTCCCCGCACCCTGCTTCTGCGCACTCACTGGGAGCACGCAGCACCACGATCCGGTGCCCGCTGTGTCCTCCGGACACAGTGAAACACCGATCATTGGACGGGACCTCTGTACGAGGTCCCGATCATGTGATCACTGATTGGCCAATCAGTGATCACATGCAAAGTAGTAAGCAAGATGTCACTTGTGACATCATTGCTTACTACGTGTGAAATGTGTGAATGATCACAGAGGTCACATGGTACAAGGCTATTCACAACAGCCTTGTACCATGTGATAAGCTGTGACCAATCACAGCTCACTCAGTACTTCTCAATGAGTGCAAGAATGCAGACAGAGAGAAGGAGAAATGATTGCTTTTACATCCTATATAGGTGTAAAAGCAATGTGTAAAAAAAAAATAAAAATCTTCATCACCCCCCACAAGTAGTACAGTGTCACCATGGTGACACTGTACTGCTAGGGTGACAGTATGTAAAACAATAAAAATAAAAAATAATATAAAAAAATAAAATAAAAATGTAAAAAAAATGTTTAAAAATTATAATTTTTGGTTATAAACTAATTTGGATTTTTTTTTTACTAAAAAGATAACGGAATAAATTTTGGCAAAGATTTATGATGAAATATTATTTATTTGCAAAATTTTATTAAAAAAACACTTTTTTTTCTAAATTTTTGGACTTTTTCAATTACATAGCAAAAAAAATAAAAATCTCAGCGGTGAATAAATACCACCAAAATAAAGCTTTATCTGTCTCAAAAAATGCTGAAAAATTCATATGGGTACAGTGTTGCATAACCGCGCAATTGTCAGTCAAAGTGTGATAGCGCTGAAAGCTGAAAATCGACCTGGACAGGAAGGGGGTGAAAGTGTACGGACTGGAAGTGGTTAATAGAAAACTAGGGGGCGATATCCTCCCACATGGCACTCATCCTGAAAGATTTCAGCAAGTGCACTGGAATGGTCTCCTGATCTCCTGCACAGAAGCCAGTTAGGATCTGCAAAGAGGATCTTCTGCTACACTCCACATTATAAAGCTGACTTGATACATTTTTTTTTTATTTTTTCCATTTCCTCCTCGTTTGTATTTTTTTTTTCCCTGTGCATAGCTTCACTTTAAAACCCTCTGACAGCGAACAGGGTACTTGTCTCGTTAATTCACCGGATTTATTTATTTATATATATATATATATATATATATATATAAAAATAAATATATATATATATATATATTTATTTTATTTTTTTCCTTTTTTATATGTTTTATTTAAATATATATATATATATATATTTTTTTATATGTTTTATTTAAATATATCACAAATATATATATATATATATATATATATATATATATATATATATATATATTTAAAGAAAACATATAAAAAAGAAAAAAAATATATATATATATTTGTGATATAATTAAATAAAACATATAAAAAATATATATATATATATATATATATATTTAAATAAAACATATAAAAAAGGAAAAAAATAAATATATATATATATGTTTATTTATTTATATATATATATATATATATATATAAATAAATCCGGTGAATTAACAGACAAGTACCGCGAACAGTAACATAACCCTCGACCAGCTGAACCATCGAGCCGCCAACGCACCGAGCCATACTGTACAGTGTGCTTGTGGTTGGTGGTATACTCTGTATATCAGGCTGGGGCCACAGTCATGGTGCGGGGGAGGGGGAGGATATTTATAACACAAGGTGCATCTGCTGCATTCAGATCATTACTGAGCGGTTCGGTCACCGGCTGGCAAAGCCCCACTCTCTCCAGTCATCCTTTTACAGCGGCTGTTTTTGGCTTTTGACTTTTTTTTTTCCGACAGCCAGTAAACCCCCCAGCATGTTCCCAGGCTTTAACCCCTTCACGCCTAAAGCCGGCCATACATGAATAGATTTGTTTGAGAATATTCGTTTGATTTTCTAATCGTTAGGCTGGCCATACACTATACAATTTTCTGTCCAATTTCTGCCCAATGTCCTTTAGATTTACCTTAAACTGTGCAGTGCAAAGGCCTGCCTGATTGGATACAACTGAAAGTGTTGTTTAGGTTTGACCTCCTATTATATGGTTTTTGGTAAATCTAATGCCCCGTACATAGGATGAGAATATCGGATGAACGATCGGCCGTTTTTTTTCGCCTGCTAGTCTCACATCGAAAGTGAAAAGGTTACAAAAGATACGAAAATTCTCCTATGAAAGAAAAGAATTTCGAAAGTGATCTCATGTATTGCGTTGTATTTGTATTGTATTTTCAGACGACTACTGTACCGATTAAATGAAAATCGTACGATCTGGTATTATACAAGAAATATTTTTGCGCTTGTCCCTTCGCATATTGTCATACGATTTGTCGTGATCGGCTCTCAAAAGCTGTGTACTAACGATCCGATTATCGGACGATAGGTCCTCGTAAGAAAATTTTCGTACGATTTTCTTATAGTGTGTACGGGGCATTATACTGAATGCGGGGTCTGGGGAGACCAGATATAGTGAATGCAGGGTCCAGGGAGACCAGATATAGTGAATGCAGGGTCCGGGGAGACCGGATATAGTGAATGCAGGGTCCGGGGAGACCGGATATAGTGAATGCAGGGTCCGGGGAGACCAGATATAGTGAATGCGGGGTCCAGGGAGACCGGACATAGTGAATGCAGGGTCCGGGGAGACCGGATATAGTGAATGCAGGGTCCGGGGAGACCAGATATAGTGAATGCAGGGTCTGGAGAGACCAGATATAGTGAATGCAGGGTCTGGGGAGACCAGATATAGTGAATGCAGGGTCTGGAGAGACCAGATATAGTGAATGCAGGGTCCGGGGAGAGCAGATATAGTGAATGCAGGGTCCGGGGAGACCGGATATAGTGAATGCGGGGTCCTGGGAGACCAGATATAGGGAATGCAGGGTCTGGGAAGACCAGATATAGGGAATGCAGGGTCTGGGGAGACCAGATATAGCGAATGCAGGGTCTGGGGAGACCAGATATAGCGAATGCAGGGTCTGGGGAGACCAGATATAGTGAATGCAGAGTCCGGGGAGACCAGATATAGCGAATGCAGGGTCCAGGGAGATCAGATATAGCGAATGCAGGGTCTGGGGAGACCAGATATAGCGAATGCAGAGTCCGGGGAGACCAGATATAGCGAATGCAGGGTCCGGGGAGAGTGGATATAGTGAATGCAGGGTCCGGGGAGAGCGGATATAGTGAATGCAGGGTCCGGGGAGACCGGATATAGTGAATACAGGGTCCGGGGAGAGTGGATATAGTGAATGCAGGGTCCGGGGAGACTGGATATAGTGAATGCAGGGTCTGGGGAGACTGGATATAGTGAATGCAGGGTCTGGGAAGACTGGATATAGTGAATGCAGGGTCTGGGGAGACTGGATATAGTGAATGCAGGGTCCGGGGAGACACTTTAAGACATGTTTTTTCCATGGTTGTCTATAAGACACTATCGCTGAGGATTTATTTGCATCCCGTTGAAATATTTCCATCCTTGTGTGAAAGTACTCTGCTCCGTGTTATCGCACAGGACGGCACGTACTTGTTAAAATTCATTTAGGGCTCCTCTACCCCTGTCAGTCTGTGAAAAATGATTCCCAATAGCTTGCAGGCATTCAGGAGGTGATACAGCTGAATGGCTGTTTTTTTTGTTTTTTTGAACAGCCGAAGAACTCTATTTTTAATGGGAATTTTGTGCCGCACTCCCAAGTCCAGCGCCTAGCTCGCGGTTTCGGCATGGCCTCAGTCACTTGTCAGGAACAAGGCTCAACTGCCTATTTGTACTGCGACCCGTTTTGATAACTAGGCGCTCTAAGTGCTAGGTATTGCCGCTTCAGTGATCCGCTGCTGGAACGGGTGCTGGAGTCTAGAACGCTCATCCAGAAAACATAATGGCTATACAATGTGAGGGCGCTGCCAGGGGCTGCCAGTTTCCAAATGGTCAGTCCGCCCCTGGGCGCTGCACTCCCGACCAGGGGTGGACTGACAACTCATGGGGCCCCCGGCAATAGGGGATTATGGGGCCCCTGTGTCCTTGCCCAAACTCAAAAAAGCCTATGAAAAAGGTACCAGGGGCATCTCTTGCGGCCCCCTACTGACCCCGGGCCCTCGGGCAGTGCCCGAGTTTCCAAATGGTCAGTCTGCCCCTGTGCACTGCACTCATGACCAGGGGCGGACTGACAACTCATGGGGCCCCCGGGCAAAAGGGGATCATGGGGCCCCTGTGTCCTCGCCCACACCCAAAAAAGCCTATGAAAAAGCCAATGAAAGGTACCAGGGGCATCTCATGGGGCCACCTACTGACCCCGGGTCCTCGGGCAGTACCCGAGTGCTCGAATAGTCAGTCCGCCCCTGCTCCCGACAGCCCAGTTTGTGACAATAGTGAGAAGCGGCCTCAGCCTCGGCTCCACTGACGCATTTCACAAAACACATCAGTGTATGGCTTAGGACAGGGGTCTGCAACCTTTAAGACATAAAGAGCCACTTGGACCCGTTTCCGAGAGGGAAATAAAGACTGGGAGCCGCAAAACCATTGCAACATTTAAAACAAATCCGACACTGCATATATTGCAAAAAGCGCTCTGGTCATGAAGGGGGTTTAAGGGCCCAGTAAGCAAAGGGTTAACCAGGGCCACAGTGTATCGTCATAATCACAATCATAGCCTTAGGTCAGTGGTGGGCAACCTTTTTTTTCAACTGAGCCAAATCTCGCCAAAACCACGATTGAAATTTATTTTGAGAGAAACATTTTTAAAACTGAAAATACATCCCCCATATAGTAATTCATCCCCCATATAGTAATTCATCCCCCCATAGTAATTCATCCCCCATATAGCAATTCATCCCCCCTATAGTAATTCATCCCCCATATAGTAATTCATCCCCCCTACAGTAATTCATCCCCCCTATAGTAATTCATCCCTCCTATAGTAATTCATCCCCCATATAGTAATTCATCCCCCATAGTAATTCATCCCCCATATAGTAATTCATCCCCCCATAGTAATTCATCCCCCATATAGCAATTCATCCCCCCTATAGTAATTCATCCCCCATATAGTAATTCATCCCCCCTATAGTAATTCATCCCCCCTATAGTAATTCATCCCTCCTATAGTAATTCATCCCCCATATAGTAATTCATCCCCCATAGTAATTCATCCCCCATATAGTAATTAATTCATCCCCCATAGTAATTCAGCCCCCATATAGTAATTCATCCCCCATAGTAATACATCCCCCATAGTAATTCATCCCCCATATAGTAATTCATCCCCCCTATAGTAATACATCCCCCATATAGTAATTCATCCCCCATATAGTAATTCATCCCCCATATAGTAATTCATCCCCCCTATAGTAATTCATTCCCCCTGTGTCAATTCACTTACCTTTGCTCCGCGCGTTCCTCTAGCTGTGTTCCCGCGCCGTTCCGGTCTTCAGGGCGGACTGTGAGAGGAGAGGAGTTCGTCACGCTGCCCCGCCTACATCCTGACAGCCAATGTTTGGAGGAGGGAGGGGAGCGGGCGCCCGGCACATAGAAGAGCTGCATTAAAAGAGCCGCGGCTTGCCGACCCTATTGCCTGTCACCTGGTGGGCAGTGTGCTCCGGAGCCGCAGGAAAGGTGAAAAAGAGCCGCATGCGGCTCCGGAGCCGCGGGTTGCCGACACCCGGCTTAGGAGGAGCCAAGGCTGAGGCCACTTCTCACTATTATGACACACTGCGCTGTCAACAGTGCAGCTCCTTCACATCAGACGCCTATTTTTACTGCCCCCCCAACTGCAAGTGTAACCTACTGTAAGCCTTATTATTAAGACTGAACGGACAGCTTTCCTTTAAAGTAAAACTTAACTGTTCCTAAATGACCCCCGCTCCCCCTGATCTACGCTGGCCCCTAGAAAAAAAATGGTACAGCGGAGATGCACTGTCGCTCTCTTACAGGCATTTGAGAGCAGGCAGAGACTGGCAGTCTGTCTACACATGCACAGCGGATTTCCACGCATGCGTACAAATGCCACCAGCTTGTGGTGGATAGGCATTGTGGTGCAGGGTTGTCTTAGTGCATGGACACCCCAGGGCACTGCCCAGGGGCCCCAGGTGCATGGTAACCCCATGATATTAATACATTACATCATACCTGCCAACTGTCCTGGATTTGCTGGACAGTCGCGCTTTTTACTAAGCTGTCCCGGGATGGCCCAGGTAGTGTCATAGAACCTGTACTGTGCCCTCCTGATCCCAGTACTGTGCCCTCCTGACTCCCCTGTACTATGCCCTCCTGATCCCAGTACTGTGCCCTCCTGACTCCCTTGTACTGTGCCTTCCTGATCCCAGTATTGTGCTCTCCTTATCCCAGTACTGTGCCCTCCTGACACCCCAGTATTGTGCCCTTCTGACACCCCAGTATTGTGCCCTTCTGACTCCCCTGCACTGTACCCTCCTGACTCCCCTGCACTGTGCCCTCCTGACTGCCCTGTACTGTGCCCTCCTGATCCCAGTATTGTGCCCTCCTGATCCCAGTATTGTGCCCTCCTGACTCCCCTGCACTGTGCCCTCCTGACTCCCCTGTATTGTGCCCTCCTCATCCCAGTACTGTGCCCTCCTGACTCCCCTGTACTGTGCCCTCCTGATTCCCCTGTACTGTACCCTCCAGATCCCAGTATTGTGCCCTCCTGATCCCAGTACTGTGCCCTCCTGATTCCCCTGTACTGTACCCTCCAGATCCCAGTATTGTGCCCTCCTGATCCCAGTACTATGCCCTCCTCATCCCAGTACTGTGCCCTCCTGACTCCCCTGTACTGTGCCCTCCTGACTCCCCTGTACTGTGCCCTCCTGATTCCCCTGTACTGTGCCCTCCTGATTCCCCTGTACTGTACCCTCCAGATCCCAGTATTGTGCCCTCCTGATCCCAGTACTGTGCCCTCCTGACTCCCCTGTACTGAGCCTTCCTGATCCCAGTATTGTGCCCTTCTGATCCCAGTACTGTGTCCTCCTGACTCCCCTGTACTGAGCCCTCCTGATCCCAGTATTGTGCCCTCCTGACCCCAGTACTGTGCCCTTCTGACTCCCCTGTACTGAGACCTCCTGATTCCCCTGTACTGAGCCCTCCTGATCCCAGTATTGTGCCCTCCTGATCCCAGTACTGTGCCCTTCTGACTCCCCTGTACTGAGCCCTTCTGATCCCAGTATTGTGCCCTCCTGATCCCAGTATTGTGCCCTCCTGATCCCAGTACTGTGCCCTTCTGACTCCCCTGTACTGTGTCCTCCTGATTCCCCTGTACTGAGCCCTCCTGATCCCAGTATTGTGCCCTCCTGATACCAGTGTTGTGCCCTGATTCCCCTGTACTGAGCTCTCCTGATCCCAGTATTGTGCCCTCCTGATCCCAGTATTGTGCCCTCCTGACTCCCCTGTACTGTGCCCTCCTGATTCTCTCTGTACTGTGCCCTCCTGATTCCCCTGTAGTGAGCCCTCCTGATCCCAGTATTGTGCCCTCCTGATCCCAGTACTGTGCCCTTCTGACTCCCCTGTACTGTGTCCTCCTGATTCCCCCTGTACTGAGCCCTCCTGACTCCCCTGTACTGTGTCCTCCTGATCCCAGTACTGTGCCCTTCTGACTCCCCTGTACTGTGTCCTCCTGATTCCCCTGTACTGAGCCCTCCTGATCCCAGTATTGAGCCCTCCTGATCCCAGTATTGTGCCCTCCTGATCCCAGTACTGTGCCCTTCTGACTCCCCTGTACTATGCCCTCCTGATTCCCCTGTACTGAGCCCTCCTGATCCCAGTATTGTGCCCTCCTGATCCCAGTATTGTGCCCTCCTGACTCCCCTGTACTGTGCCCTCCTGATTCCCCCTGTACTGTGCCCTCCTGATTCCCCTGTACTGAGCCCTCCTGATTCCCCTGTACTGAGCCCTCCTGATCCCAGTATTGTGCCCTCCTGATTCCCCTGTACTGTGCCCTCCTGATTCCCCTGTACTGTGCCCTCCTGACTCCCCTGTACTGTGCCCTCCTGACTCCCCTGTACTGTGCCCTCCTGATTCCCCCTGTACTGTGCCCTCCTGATTCCCCTGTACTGTGCCCTCCTGACTCCCCTGTACTGTGCCCTCCTGATTCCCCTGTACTGAGCCCTCCTGATCCCAGTATTGTGCCCTCCTGATTCCCCCTGTACTGTGCCCTCCTGATTCCCCTGTACTGTGCCCTCCTGACTCCCCTGTACTGTGCCCTCCTGACTCCCCTGTACTGTGCCCTCCTGATCCCAGTATTGTGCCCTCCTGACTCCCCTGTACTGTGCCCTCCTGATCCCAGTATTGTGCCCTCCTGCCTCCCCTGTTCTGTGCCCTCCTGACTCCCCTGTATTGGGCCCTCCTGATCCCAGTATTGTGCTCTCCTGACTCCCCTGTACTATGCCCTCCTGATCCCAGTACTATGCCCTCCTGACTTCCCTGTACTGTGCCCTCCTGACTCCCCTGTATTGGGCCCTCCTGATCCCAGTATTGTGCCCTCCTGACTCCCCTGTAATATGCCCTCCTGATCCCAGTACTATGCCCTCCTGACTTCCCTGTACTGTGCCCTCCTGACTCCCCTGTACTGTGCCCTCCTGACTCCCCTGTACTGTGTCCTCCTGACTCCCCTGTACTGTGCCCTCCTGACTCCCCTGTACTGTGCCCTCCTGACTCCCCTGTACTGTGCCCTCCTGACTTCCCTATACTGTGCCCTCCTGACTCCCCTGTACTGTGTCCTCCTGATCCCAGTATTGTGCCCTCCTGACTCCCCTGTACTGTGTCCTCCTGATCCCAGTACTGTGCCCTCCTGACTCCCCTGTACTGTGCCCTCCTGACTCCCCTGTACTGTGCCCTCCTGACTCCCCTGTACTATGCCCTCCTGATCCCAGTATTGTGCACTCCTGAATCCCCTGTGCTGTGCCCTCCTGACTCCCCTGTACTGTGCCCTCCTGATCCCAGTATTGTGCCCTCCTGACTCCCCTGTACTGTGCCCTCCTGACTCCCCTGTACTATGCCCTCCGGATCCCAGTACTATGCCCTCCTGACTCCCCTGTTCTGTGCCCTCCTGACTCCCCTGTACTGTGCCCTCCTGACTCCCCTGTTCTGTGCCCTCCTGACTCCCCTGTAATATGCCCTCCTGATCCCAGTACTATGCCCTCCTGACTTCCCTATACTGTGCCCTCCTGACTCCCCTGTACTGTGTCCTCCTGATCCCAGTATTGTGCCCTCCTGACTCCCCTGTACTGTGTCCTCCTGATCCCAGTACTGTGCCCTCCTGACTCCCCTGTACTGTGCCCTCCTGACTCCCCTGTACTATGCCCTCCTGATCCCAATATTGTGCCCTCCTGACTCCCCTGTACTGTGCCCTCCTGATCCCAGTATTGTGCCCTCCTGACTCCCCTGTACTGTGCTCTTTGTGTTGATTAGTATTTGATTTGTGGCATGATTTCTTATTGTTTAAAATCAAACTTTTTTTTTAAAGTACTTATATATATGTGTTTAATTGTATCAACTACCTATAATTCTTGACTGCAGGAATGTAAATTGGGATAGGCTGGTAGGGACCCTAGTGCACTGCTTTGCCCAGGGGCCCAAGATGCTATTAAGAGGGCTCCGCTGTGGTGCCCTGTGGCATTAGTTTGCACACACAGGCACCTTCCATGCACTGCTTTGTTGTTTAGTAACACACTGCCTCATGGGATAGCTGTAATGTAGCAACTCCAAGAGACAGCGGGACCCGGCCTAGGATAGAAAATCAGAAGGGCTGCCTTGCAGCACAAAAAGAAGAAGAAATAAAAATTGAATAAAAAACATTTAGCATTTATGGAAAAGGGAGGCAGGAAGGGCAAAGTAAGACATTGTTTAGGCGATTTAAGTTCTTTTCAACGATTATGGATCAGCATTGTATTGCCCTCGTATATCATACCCCCTTTACTAGACTGTGGATATCATTAATAGATACCAGCCTGATTTCAGATGATGTCAATGACCTGGATTTACATATTCATTTCATTTATTTATTTCAGGTACTTATATAGCGCCATCAATTTACGCAGCGCTTTACATATATATTGTACATTCACATCAGTCCCTAACCCTCAAGGGGTGTACAATCTAAGGTCCTTAACATTCATACATACATGTACTAGGGACAATTTAGACAGGATCCAATTCACCTACCAGCATGTCTTTGGATATGAATAGCTAGTTAAGGAACAGCTGAAAAAGGCCTCATGCACACTTTATATTTTATTAACTTAGTTACATAGTTACATATTCTGTCTGAGAAAAGACAAAAGTTCATCCAGTTTAACCATTAAAAAAAAAAGTTATAATCCTATACCCACACTGACCCAGAGGAAGGCAAAAAAAACCAGCAAAGCATGATCCAATCTGCTCCTGCAGGGGAAAAATTATTTCCGGATCCCCCGAGAGGCAATAGGATATTCCCTGGATCAACTTTACCTATAAATGTTATATCCAGTTATATTCTGTGTATACAAGAAAGGATCCAGGACTTTCCTACAGCAATCCAGTGAGCTGGCCACAACCAACTCTTGAGGGAGTCTATTCCACATTTTCACAGCTCTTACTGTGAAGAAACCTTTCCGCGTTTGGAGACTAAATTCATGGGAAGGTCCTCTGTGATG
The DNA here is from genome assembly GCF_062004578.1 of Staurois parvus. NCBI lineage: Eukaryota > Metazoa > Chordata > Amphibia > Anura > Ranidae > Staurois > Staurois parvus. The sequence continues at coordinate 484,281 of NW_028318471.1, forward strand.
ATCTCAGGGACTCTATACCGAGTTCACTATATGAACCACTGATGATGGTGATCATATCCCCCCCTTATGTATTATATATGGTGATCATATCCCCCCTTATGTATTATACATGGAGATCATATCCCCCCTTATGTATTATACATGGAGATCATATCCCCCCCCTTATGTATTATACATGGAGATCATATCCCCCCTTATGTATTATACATGGTGATCATATCCCCCCTTATGTATTATACATGGAGATCATATCCCCCTTATGTATTATACATGGAGATCATATCCCCCCTTATGTATTGTACATGGAGATCATATCCCCCTTATGTATTATACATGGAGATCATATCCCCCCTTATGTATTATACATGGAGATCATATCCCCCCTTATGTATTATACATGGAGATCATATCCCCCTTATGTATTATACATGGTGATCATATCCCCTCTTATGTATTATACATGGAGATCATATCCCCCTTATGTATTATACATGGAGATCATATCCCCCCTTATGTATTATACATGGAGAGCATATCCCCCCCTTATGTATTATACATGGAGATCATATCCCCCTTATGTATTATACATGGAGATCATATCCCCCCTTATGTATTATACATGGAGATCATATCCCCCCTTATGTATTATACATGGAGATCATATCCCCCCTTATGTATTATACATGGAGATCATATCCCCCCCTTATGTATTATACATGGAGATCATATCCCCCCTTATGTATTATACATGGAGATCATATCCCACTTATGTATTATACATGGAGATCATATCCCCCTCATGTATTATACATGGAGATCATATCCCCCTTATGTATTGTACATGGTGATCATATCCCCCCTTATGTATTATACATGGAGATCATATCCCCCCTTATGTATTATACATGGAGAGAAGATCCCCCCTTATGTATTATACATGGAGATCATATCCCCCTTATGTATTATACATGGAGATCATATCCCCCCTTATGTATTATACATGGTGATCATATCCCCCCTTTTGTATTATACATGGAGATCATATCCCCCCTTATGTATTATACATGGAGATCACATCCCCCCTTATGTATTATACATGGAGATCATATCCCCCTTATGTATTATACATGGAGATCATATCCCCCTTATGTATTATACATGGTGATCATATCCCCCCCTTATGTATTATACATGGTGATCATATCCCCCCTTATGTATTATACATGGTGATCATATCCCCCTTATGTATTATACATGGTGATCATATCCCCCCCTTATGTATTATACATGGTGTTCATATCCCCCTTATGTATTATACATGGTGATCATATCCCCCTTATGTATTATACGTGGTGATCATACCCCCCCTTATGTATTATACATGGAGATCATATCCCCCCTTATGTATTATACATGGAGATCATATCCCCCCTTATGTATTATACATGGAGATCATATCCCCCCTTATGTATTATACATGGAGATCATATCCCCCCCTTATATATTATACATGGAGAACATATCCCCCCTTATGTATTATACATGGAGATCATATCCCCCCTTATGTATTATACATGGAGATCATATCCCCCCTTATGTATTATACATGGAGATCATATCCCCCCTTATGTATTATACATGGAGATTATATCCACCCCTTATGTATTATACATGGTGATCATATCCCCCCTTATGTATTATACATGGAGATCATATCCCCCCTTATGTATTATACATGGAGATCATATCCCCCTTATGAATTATACATGGAGATCATATCCCCCCTTATGTATTATACATGGAGATCATATCCCCCTTTATGTATTATACATTATTATTATTATTATTACTACGAGTTTATATAGCGCCAAAGGGTTTGCTCAGCGCTGTACAATAGGGGGGACAATACATGGCACAGTACAACAACAACAAACAATGTACGAGGGGAAAGAGGGCCCTACTCTTACGAGCTTACAATCTAGGAGACGAGCTTACATGGAGATCATATCCCCCTTATGTATTATACATGGAGATCATATCCCCCCTTATGTATTATACATGGAGATCAAATCCCCCCTTATGTATTATACATGGTGATCATATCCCCCCTTATGTATTATACATGATGATCATATCCCCCCTTATGTATTATACATGGAGATCATATCCCCCCTTATGTATTATACATGGTGATCATATCCCCTCTTATGTATTATACATTGAGATCATATCCCCCTTATGTATTATACATGGAGATCATATCCCCCCTTATGTATTATACATGGAGATCAAATCCCCCCTTATGTATTATACATGGTGATCATATCCCCCCTTATGTATTATACATGATGATCATATCCCCCCTTATGTATTATACATGGAGATCATATCCCCCCTTATGTATTATACATGGTGATCATATCCCCCCCTTATGTATTATACATGGAGATCATATCCCCCCCTTATGTATTATACATGGAGATCATATCCCCCTTATGTATTATACATGGTGATCATATCCCCCCTTATGTATTATACATGGAGATCATATCCTCCCTTATGTATTATACATGGAGATCATATCCCCCCCTTATGTATTATACATGGTGATCATATCCCCCCCTTATGTATTATACATGGAGATCATATCCCCCCTTATGTATTATACATGGAGATCATATCCCCCCTTATGTATTATACATGGTGATCATATCCCTCTTATGTATTATACATGGTGATCATATCCCCCCTTATGTATTATACATGGTGATCATATCCCCCCCTTATGTATTATACATGGAGATTATATCCCCCCTTATGTATTATACATGGTGATCATATCCCCCTTATGTATTATACATGGAGATCATATCCCCCTTATGTATTATACATGGAGATCATATCCCCCCTTATGTATTATACATGGAGATCATATCCCCCCTTATGTATTATACATGGAGATCATATCCCCCCTTATGTATTATACATGGAGATCATATCCCCCCTTATGTATTATACATGGTGATCATATCCCCCCTCATGTATTATACATGGTGATCATATCCCCCCTTATGTATTATACATGAAGATCATATCCCCCCTTATGTATTATACATGGAGATCATATCCCCCCTTATGTATTATACATGGAGATCATATCCCCCCTTATGTATTATACATGGAGATCATATCCCCCCTTATGTATTATACATGGAGATTATATCCACCCCTTATGTATTATACATGGTGATCATATCCCCCCTTATGTATTATACATGGAGATCATATCCCCCCTTATGTATTATACATGGAGATCATATCCTCCCTTATGTATTATACAGGGAGATCATATCCCCCTTATGTATTATACATGGAGATCATATCCCCCCTTATGTATTATACATGGAGATCATATCCCCCTTATGAATTATACATGGAGATCATATCCCCCCTTATGTATTATACATGGAGATCATATCCCCCTTTATGTATTATACATTATTATTATTATTATTACTACGAGTTTATATAGCGCCAAAGGGTTTGCTCAGCGCTGTACAATAGGGGGGACAATACATGGCACAGTACAACAACAACAAACAATGTACGAGGGGAAAGAGGGCCCTACTCTTACGAGCTTACAATCTAGGAGACGAGCTTACATGGAGATCATATCCCCCTTATGTATTATACATGGAGATCATATCCCCCCTTATGTATTATACATGGAGATCAAATCCCCCCTTATGTATTATACATGGTGATCATATCCCCCCTTATGTATTATACATGATGATCATATCCCCCCTTATGTATTATACATGGAGATCATATCCCCCCTTATGTATTATACATGGTGATCATATCCCCTCTTATGTATTATACATTGAGATCATATCCCCCTTATGTATTATACATGGAGATCATATCCCCCCTTATGTATTATACATGGAGATCAAATCCCCCCTTATGTATTATACATGGAGATCATATCCCCCCTTATGTATTATACATGGAGATCATATCCCCCCTTATGTATTATACATGGAGATCATTTCCCCCCTTATGTATTATACATGGAGATCATATCCCCCCTTATGTATTATACATGGTGATCATATCCCCCCCTCATGTATTATACATGGTGATCATATCCCCCCTTATGTATTATACATGGAGATCATATCCCCCCTTATGTATTATACATGGAGATCATATCCCCCCTTATGTATTATACATGGAGATCATATCCCCCCTTATGTATTATACATGGAGATCATATCCCCCCTTATGTATTATACATGGAGATCATTTCCCCCCTTATGTATTATACATGGAGATCATATCCCCCCTTATGTATTATACATGGTGATCATATCCCCCCTCATGTATTATACATGGTGATCATATCCCCCCTTATGTATTATACATGGAGATCATATCCCCCCTTATGTATTATACATGGAGATCATATCCCCCCTTATGTATTATACATGGAGATCATATCCCCCCTTATGTATTATACATGGAGATCACATCCCCCCTTATGTATTATACATGGAGATCATATCCCCCTTATGTATTATACATGGAGATCATATCTCCCCATTATGTATTATACATGGAGATCATATCCCCCCTTATGTATTATACATGGAGATCATTTCCCCCTATGTATTATACATGGAGATCATATCCCCCCTTATGTATTATACATGGTGATCATATCCCCCCTTATGTATTATACATGGTGATCATATCCCCCCTTATGTATTATACATGGAGATCATACCCCCCTTATGTATTATACATGGAGATCATATCCCCCCTTATGTATAATACATGGTGATCATATCCCCCCTTATGTATTATACATGGTGATCATATCCCCCCTTATGTATTATACATGGTGATCATATCCCTCCTTATGTATTATACATGGAGATCATATCCCCCCATATGTATTATACATGGTGATCATATCCCCCCTTATGTATTATACATGGAGATCATATCCCCCCTTATGTATTATACATGGTGATCATATCCCTCCTTATGTATTATACATGGAGATCATATCCCCCCATATGTATTATACATGGTGATCATATCCCCCCTTATGTATTATACATGGAGATCATATCCCCCTTATGTATTATACATGGAGATCATATCCCCCTTATGTATTATACATGGAGATCATATCCCCCTTTATGTATTATACATGGAGATCATATCCCCCCTTATGTATTATACATGGAGATCATATCCCCCCTTATGTATTATACATGGAGATCATATCCCCCCTTATGTATTATACATGGTGATCATATCCCCCCTTATGTATTATACATGGAGATCATATCCCCCCTTATGTATTATACATGGAGATCATATCTCCCCTTATGTATTATACATGGAGAGATCATATCCCCCTTATGTATTATACATGGAGATCATATCCCCCCTTATGTATTATACATGGAGATCATATCCCCCCTTATGTATTATACATGGTGATCATATCCCTCCTTATGTATTATACATGGAGATCATATCCCCCCATATGTATTATACATGGTGATCATATCCCCCCTTATGTATTATACATGGAGATCATATCCCCCTTATGTATTATACATGGAGATCATATCCCCCTTATGTATTATACATGGAGATCATATCCCCCTTTATGTATTATACATGGAGATCATATCCCCCCTTATGTATTATACATGGAGATCATATCCCCCTTATGTATTATACATGGAGATCATATCCCTCCTTATGTATAATACATGGTGATCATATCCCCCCTTATGTATTATACATGGTGATCATATCCCCCCTTATGTATTATACATGGAGATCATATCCCCCTTATGTATTATATATGGTGATCATATCCCCCCTTATGTATTATACATGGTGATCATATCCCCCCTTATGTATTATACATGGAGATCATATCCCCCCTTATGTATTATACATGGTGATCATATCCCCCCTTATGTATTATATATGGTGATCATATCCCCCCTTATGTATTATACATGGTGATCATATCCCCCCTTATGTATTATACATGGAGATCATATCCCCCCTTATGTATTATACATGGTGATCATATCCCCCCTTATGTATTATACATGGTGATCATATCCCCCCTTATGTATTATACATGGAGATCATATCCCCCCCTTATGTATTATACATGGTGATCATATCCCCCCTTATGTATTATACATGGAGGTCATATCCCCCTTATGTATTATACATGGAGATCATATCCCCCTTATGTATTATACATGGTGATCATATCCCCCTTATATATTATACATGGTGATCATATCCCCCCTTATGTATTATACATGGTGATCATATCCCCCCTTATGTATTATACATGGAGATCATATCCCCCCTTATGTATTATACATGGAGATCATATCTCCCCTTATGTATTATACATGGAGATCATATCCCCCCTTATGTATTATACATGGAGAGATCATATCCCCCCCTTATGTATTATACATGGAGATCATATCCCCCCTTATGTATTATACATGGAGATCATATCCCCCCTTATGTATTATACATGGTGATCATATCCCCCCTTATGTATTATACATGGACATCATATCCCCTCCTAATCTCCTTCTCAAGAGAGAATGAATTCAGTTCCTCTAATCTGTCCCCATAGCTGAGCTCCTCCTAGATGCCTTTCCTCCTGGCAGCGGAATTTTGGCAGAAAAAATTGCTTGACGCTTCAAAATGCATTTTTGGTGCATTTTGCCTCATCAGGTGTTTGGACATTAATTAATTTCATTGGCCAGAATATTCATTGTACTCTGGCCATTAAAATGGATCAACACATTTAGATGCATGTAGACGTCAATTTTGTGCCAAGTCTTCGTTGCTCCCTGACGCACTGGCAGTGGGTTTTCCTGCCTCTAAACGCCTATGTGTGCAGGGAGTGTGGGGAAACGTTAATTGTGCAGCTCCCACCTGACCGAGCCCCCGATGGGTGGGGTGAAACATGTCAGGGGGTGTGGCTGGAGCAGAGTCTGAGGCCATTCCACTCATCTGACTCTCAGGGTTGGTCTTGAGCGGCGTCCGTCCCTCTGCCTATGTATGCATGGACACACAGACTAACATTCAGGGACAATTAGAGGCAGGGAAAAAAGAAAAAAAAGCCAGATGCCCCTCGGAGAAACTGAAAAATCATCCACTGTGTTCAAGGCCTAGGATTTTATTATATTTGTTTAATGAAAAAAAAAGTATATAAAAAATACACAAGAGGAACCCTGATGGGGACTCTGTTGTAAGGGTGGACTCTGATGGGGATGCTGATGTAAAGGTGGTCACTGATGGGAAATCCAATGTAAAGAGGGACCCTGGAGACTCCGATGTAAGGGTGGACTCTGATGGGGATGCTGATGTAAAGGTGGTCACTGATGGGATCTCCGATGTAAGGAGGGACACTGATGGGGACTCCGATATAAGGGTGGACTCTGATGGGGATGATGATGTAAGGGTGGTCTCTGATGGGAACTCCGATGTAAAGAGGGACCCTGGAGACTCCGATGTAAGGGTGGACTCTGATGGGGATGCTGATGTAAAGTTGGTCACTGATGGGGACTCTGATGTAAGGAGGGACACTGATGGGGACTCCGATGTAAGGGTGGACTCTGATGGGGATGATGATGTAAGGGTGGTCTCTGATGGGAACTCCAATGTAAAGAGGGACCCTGGAGACTCCGATGTAAGGGTGGACTCTTATGGGGACTCCGATGTAAGGGTGGACTCTGATGGGAACCCTGATGTAAGGGTGGTCTGTGATGGGGACTCCGATGTAAGGGTGGTCTCTGATGGGGATGCTGATGTAAAGGTGGTCTCTGATGGAGACTCTGATGTAAGGGTGGTCTCTGATGGGGACTCCGATGTAAGGGTGGACTCTGATAGAGACTCTAATGTAAGGAGGTACCCTGATGGGCTCAAGTTTTTCTTTACAGAAGCTTTTCTCTGTTCTCTTAAGGAGGGACCCTGATGTAGACTCTGATGTAAGGGTGGACTCTGATGGTGATGCTGATATAAGGGTGGTCACTGATGGGAACTCTGACATAAGGAGGGACAGTGATGGGGACTCCGATGTAAGGGTGGACTCTGATGGGTATGCTGATGTAAAGGTGGTCTCTGATGAGGACTCCGATGTAAGGAAGGACCCTGATGGAGACTCCAATGTAAGGGTGGACTCTAATGGGGAAGATGATGTAAGGGTGGTCTCTGATGGGGACTCCAATGTAAGGAGGGACCCTGATGGAGACTCCGTTGTAAGGGTGGACTCTGATGGGTATGCTGATGTAAAGGTGGTTTCTGATGGGGACTCCGATGTAAGGAGGGACCCTGATGGAGACTCCAATGTAAGGGTGGACTCTGATGGGGAAGATGATGTAAGGGTGGTCTCTGATGGGGACTCCAATGTAAGGAGGGACCCTGATGGAGACTCCGTTGTAAGGCTGGACTCTGATGGGGATGATGATGTAAGGGTGGTCTCTGATGAGGACTGCGATGTAAGCAGGGACCCTTATGGAGACTCCGATGTAAGGGTGGACTCTGATGGGGAAGATGATGTAAGGGTGGTCGCTGATGGCGACTCCGATGTAAGGAGGGACCCTGATGGGGACTCTGATGTAAGGGTGGACTCTGATGGGGATGATGATGTAAAGGTGGTCTCTGATGGGGACACCGATGTGAGGATGGACTCTGATGGGGACTCTGATGTAAGGGTGGTCTCTGATGGGGATGCTGATGTAAGGGTGGACTCTGATGGGGACTCTGATGTAAGGGTGGACCCTGATGGGGACTCTGATGTAAGGGTGGACTCTGATGGGGACTCCGAGTAAAATATAATCATTCATTTAAATTCAACTTGTTTGTTTATAAAAAGGGATTTTTCTTGTCCAGAAATATCTAATAATACATTCGATGTGCCCCCCCTCCCCCCCCCCCCTGGACTGAAAAGTTTGGAGACCACCGCAGTGGACAACGCCATCATTTAACCCTTGCAGTGCTGGGGGCGGCACTGCGCAGTGAAATCCCACAGATACTCCCGGGATTTATTATTATTATTATTATTATTATACAGGATTTATATGGCGCCAACAGTTTGCTCAGCGCTTTACAATATAACGGGAGACAATACAGCAACAATACAGTTCAATACAAGAGGGATAGGAGGGCCTGATCCTGGGAGCTTACAATCTAGGAGGGAGGGGCTGATCCTGGGAGCTGACAATCTAGGAGGGAGGGGCTGATCCTGGGAGCTGACAATCTAGGAGGGAGGGGCTGATCCTGGGAGCTGACAATCTAGGAGGGAGGGGCTGATCCTGGGAGCTGACAATCTAGGAGGGAGGGGCTGATCCTGGGAGTTTACAATCTAGGAGGGAGGGGCTGATCCTGGGAGCTTACAATCTAGGAGGGAGGGGCTGATCCTGGGAGCTGACAATCTAGGAGGGAGGGGCTGATCCTGGGAGCTGACAATCTAGGAGGGAGGGGCTGATCCTGGGAGCTTACAATCTAGGAGGGAGGGGCTGATCCTGGGAGCTGACAATCTAGGAGGGAGGGGCTGATCCTGGGAGCTGACAATCTAGGAGGGAGGGGCTGATCCTGGGAGCTGACAATCTAGGAGGGAGGGGCTGATCCTGGGAGCTGACAATCTAGGAGGGAGGGGCTGATCCTGGGAGCTGACAATCTAGGAGGGAGGGGCTGATCCTGGGAGCTGACAATCTAGGAGGGAGGGGCTGATCCTGGGAGCTGACAATCTAGGAGGGAGGGGCTGATCCTGGGAGCTGACAATCTAGGAGGGAGGGGCTGATCCTGGGAGCTGACAATCTAGGAGGGAGGGCTGATCCTGGGAGTTTACAATCTAGGAGGGAGGGGCTGATCCTGGGAGCTTACAATCTAGGAGGGAGGGGCTGATCCTGGGAGCTGACAATCTAGGAGGGAGGGGCTGATCCTGGGAGCTGACAATCTAGGAGGGAGGGCTGATCCTGGGAGCTGACAATCTAGGAGGGAGGGGCTGATCCTGGGAGCTTACAATCTAGGAGGGAGGGGCTGATCCTGGGAGCTGACAATCTAGGAGGGAGGGGCTGATCCTGGGAGCTGACAATCTAGGAGGGAGGGGCTGATCCTGGGAGCTGACAATCTAGGAGGGAGGGGCTGATCCTGGGAGCTGACAATCTAGGAGGGAGGGGCTGATCCTGGGAGCTGACAATCTAGGACAGAATTGGAATGTATCCGCAGACGAGGTAACAAGGCTGGGAATCGGTATCGTCCTGCTGGGTATTGTAAAGGATATTCCTGGCCTTTCCCAAAATACCAGCAGCTGTCATCGCACTGTCATGTCATGCATGGTGCTCCCCCCCCCCCAGCACTGAGCATGCTGCCCCTCAGCACAACTTACCCTGGACGACCACAGAGCAGTAGGTGTCACTGATGTCGGTGTCAGGGGTCTGCACATTCTCTGCGTGGAGAATGAAAACGCGAAGCATTGCTGCTGCTGCCTCTGCGGCTGGGTGTAGCACCCTCCCTGGCTGCAAGTTGCTGGCAGCACCCTCTCCTCTCCTCCCGGATGGCTGAGCTCTCTGCACTGACTGCTGACACACACAAGCGGCTATCCAAAGCCCCAACCTGCCCACTGACACAGCACTGACACATGTGCTGGTCACACTGACATCTGCCCACTCCCAGCACACTGGACAGCACGGCTCTTCCTACCGGCAGGAATACAACACACAGGACTGAGTCAGGAGAATCTCACATTCATCGCTTTCGGATTCTCCTGGAGATCTGCAATACAGTCCAGGAACTTTTTTTTTTTAATTCATTTTTTTTTTTAGTTTACATTTTTTTAATAAAATTTTTTATTAAAATTTAATTTATTTATTTTTTTAATGATTTGCTAATTGTTTGTTTTAATTTTGTTAGATGTATTGAGTACTGTCCGTGATACTTTTTTTTTTATATTTGCACTAACATGCAATTTTCAGGACAAGCTTTCGGGATATGTCCCCCTCTTCAGCCCGCATGTGATTCGCACAGGAACCGCGCCGCTGTCACATACAGGTCAAATCGCACCACACCCCCACCAAAAAAGGTGCAGGATGCTCTTTTTGGTCCTCACTAGAATCAGATCGCATGGGTACAGGGGTGGACTGAGAACTCATGGGGCCCCGGGCTATAGAGGATCATGGGGCCCCTGTTTCCTCCCCCACACTCAAACCACACCCAAAAAAGCCTATGAAAGGAACTAGGGGCATCTCATGGGGCCCCCTACTGACCCAGTGCCCGAGTGCTCGAATGGTCAGTCCACCACTGTTCCAGTGTCACTTGTCCCAGAGACACCAAGTGAGAGGAAGTCCAAAAGTCACCGATTGTCACCATCACATGCAGGGGTGGACTGACAACTCATGGGGCCTCCGGGCAATAGGGGATCATGGGGCCCCTGTGTCCTCACGCACACTTAAACCACACCCAAAAAAGCCTATGAAAGGTACTAGGGGCATCTCATGGGGCCCCCTACTGACCCTTGGCCCTCGGGCAGTGCCCGAGTGCTTAAATGGTCAGTCCACTACTGCATGAGTATTCACACCTATGCGATCCGATTCTGCACATCGCACCGCGTTTTGCGGACCGATTTCAGGTTGTTGTTAACTTAACCCCTTCATGCCTGAGCCTCCCGCCCCTTTAAGGGTTCCAAAAGCCAGGAGGTGGGGCGGGGTTTAGGGTCATGTGATGCGCCGTCTTGGCAGTCACATGATCGGGAAAGGTCCCGATCGAAAGAGGAGATCGGGACCTTTCCGTGAGTACCGGACGTGTGCTGGGAGCGCGCTCAGCACATATGTCTTTTTTTAATGGAACACAAATGTGCGGCCGCTCGCCGTCTAGGCTCAGATGCCGGGAGGCCACATATTTGTGTGCGGTCGGCGTGAAGAGGTTAACACACACCTGCAGCGGTTCGCATGAATGGGGTGCAATTCTGATGCGGTGTGGAATTCACACAGAAAACACTGAGAATTCTGCACCGCATCAGTGTGAACCCGGGCTCAAGGTCCAAGGAGTACTGATTGGATCTTGAAGAAGGGGACCCCGAAAGCTTGTCCTGAAAATTGTATGTTAGTGCAAATCCCTCCCTCTTAGATTGTAAGCTCCCAGGATCAGGCCCTCCTATCCCTCTTGTATTGAACTGTATTGTTGCTGTATTGTCTCCCGTTATATTGTAAAGCGCTGAGCAAACTGTTGGCGCTATAAATCCTGTATAATAATAATAATAATATATAAATCCTGTATAATAATAATAATAATATATAAATCCTGTATAATAATAATAATAATAATAATAATAAATCTTGTATAATAATAATAATAATAATAATAATAATAAATCCTGTATAATAATAATAATAATAATAATAATAAATCCTATATAATAATAATAATAATAATAAATCCTGTATAATAATAATAATAATAAATCTTGTATACTAATAATAATAATAAAAAATCCTGTATAATAATAATAATAATAATAATAATAATAATAAATCCTGTATAATAATAATAATAATAATAATAAATCCTGTATAATAATAATATATAAATCCTGTATAATAATAATAATAAATCCTGTATAATAATAATAATAATAAATCCTGTATAATAATAATAATAATAATAATAATAAATCCTATATAATAATAATAATAATACAAAAAGGATCACTGACAGTACTCAATTGTTTCTATCGTAAGCGCACTAATACGGCTACAATCACCTCAAGTTTGGATTTATTTAACCCCTCGCCCTCCAGAGGATTTCCCCCTGTTCCTGACCAGGAAATTTTTTTCGATACAGTGCTGCGTTACTTTACCTGACAATTGTGCGGTCATGCAACGCTGCACCCAAATTAAATTTATTTCCTTTGTGAAGCTTTCTTTCAGTGCTAGTTGATCACCTCTGAGCTTTTAATTTTTTTGTGCTATAAACAAAAAAGACTGACAATTTTGAAAAAAGAAAACAATATTTTTGGACTTTTTGCTATTAAACACGTCCAGTAAAAAAATAAAAAAATCTAATTTCATCATAAATTTAGGGCAAAATGTATTCTGCTCCGTGTCTTTGCTAAAACAAAATGCCAATACGTGTAAATTAATTGTTTTACGTGAAAGTTATAGTGTTTACAAATGGCGGTATATATATACTGGAATTTTTTTTTTTACTAGTAATGGCGGCGATCAGAGACTTATAGCAGGACTGCGGCGGGCTTTCTGACACTGGGGGGGAACTGACTAACTGCCACTGACATCCCCAGTGACACCAATACAGTGATCAGTGCTAATAAAAGCCCTAACACTGTACTAATGGCACTGGACAGGAAGGGGTTAACATGAGGGGCGATCAAAGGGTTAACTGTGTGCTGTTTTACTAGGGAGGCAGAGAAATACACAGCAGCATGTCCTTGCTGGCAGGAGAGAGACCTGTGTTGTTTACACACAGGTCTTTCCCCTATCAGCTTTCCCTGATGATCGTCAGGTGCCGGCGGGGAAACTCCGGCTGGGACCCGGTGATTGACATGCCTAGCCACCAACGGCGGCACAGGTAGGGAGGCGCGCACGAGCACTCCCTACCCAGAAATCCAAATCACACATACATATATATATATATATATATACACCGCGTTCCAAATTATTATGCGAATTCTATTTAAGTGTCACAAAGATGAAATATTTTGTTTTTCAGTGTAACTCATGGATGGCATTGTGTGTCAGGGCTCTTTTGATCACTGAAAACAATCTTGGACACCTGTGATAATTAGATTGGCAGGTGAGCCCAATTTAAGGAAAAACTACTAAAGGAGGGCATTCCACATTATTAAGCAGAGCACCATTTTCAAGCAATATGGGGGAAGAAAAAGGATCTCTCTGCTGCCGAAAAGAGTGAAATAGTTCAATGCCTTGGACGAGGTATGAAAACATTCGATATTTCACGAAAACGTAAGCGTGATCATCGCACTATGAAGAGATTTGTGGCTGATTCAGAGCACAGACGGGTTTGTGCAGATAAAGGCACATTGAGGAAGATTTCTGCCAGATCCATGCATCGGATCAAGAGAGCAGCTGCTAAAATCCCATTACATAGCAGCAAACAGATATTTGAAGCTGCTGGTGCCTCTGGAGTCCCACGGACATCAAGGTGTAGAGTCCTCCAGAGTCTTGCAACTGTGCATAAACCTTCTATTCGGCCACCACTAACCAATGCTCACAAGCAGAAACGGCTGCATTGGGCAGAAAAATACATGAAGACTAATTTTCAAACAGCTCTGTTCACTGATGAGTGCCGTGCAACCCTGGATGGTCCAGATGGATAGAGTAGTGGATGGTTGGTGGACGGCCACCCTGTTCCAACAAGGCTGCGACGTCAGCAAGGCGGTGGTGGAGTCATGTTTTGGGCCGGAATCATGGTAACAGAGTGGGTCGGCCCCTTTAGAGCCCCCGAAGGTGTAAAGATGACCTCTGCAAAGTATGTGGAGTTTATGACTGACCACTTTCTTCCCTGGTACAGAAGGAAGAACTATGCTTTCCGTAATAAAATCATCTTCATACATGACAATGCACCATCTCATGCTGCAAAGAATACCTCCGCATCAATGGCTGTTATGGGGATAAAAGGAGAGAAAGTCATGGTGTGGCCTCCATCCTCCCCTGACCTCAATCCTATTGAGAACCGTTGGAGCATCCTCAAGCAAAAGATCTATGAGGGTGGGAGGCAGTTTACATCCACACAGCAGCTCTGGGAGGCTATTCTGACATCTGGCAAACAAATTCAAGCAGAAACTGTCCAAAAACTCACAAGTTCAATGGATGCAAGACTTGTGAAGCTGCTATCAAATAAGGGGTCCTATATTACAATGTAACGTGATCTGTTCAAATGTTTAAAAAGTTAAAATGTTGTTAAAAGTTTGATTGAAATAGCTTTTGATTTCAGTAAATATGCTGCAAACACAACAAATGGCAATTTTCATTTCTTTACAACCTAGAAAGTGTTTTGAAACTTCCTGTGCGGAATAATCCGGAACAAAAATCCTGTTATCATTAGGAGGTTTGTTCAATAAAATGTGAATTGTACTCTTATAGTTGATAACATGAGAATTATGCTGACCGTTATTTACATCAATTATTTAGGTAAATGAGAAAAATATAATTTGCATAATAATTTGGAACACGGTGTATATGTGTGTGTGTGTGATTTTACACAGCCCTGACCAGTACTTCTACTATGGGGGGGGGGGGGAGCAGTTAAAAAGGTACCAGCATGAGTTTACAACGTGTAATGTATATCTGTGACTGTGCTGCACCCATATCAGTTAGCATGGTCCCCAGCTGTCCATAGGCAATTCTTTAACCACTTCAATACCGGATCCTTTCACCCCCTTCCTGCCCAGGCCATTTTCAAGTTTTCAGCACTGTCACACTTTGAGTGACAATTGCGAAGTCATGCAACACTGGACCCAGATGAAATTTTTATAATTTTTTTTCACACAAAGAACTTTTTTTGGTGGTATTTAAAGCGGACCTCCGACCAAAAGGGGAATTTTTTCTTTAAGTACTGGTCCCACGCTCTCCGTGAGGAATTGGCACCTTTGGGGAGCGGGTACCAGATTTTGACAGGTACCTGCTCCTACTAACGCTGCGAACGCCTCGGCGATCGGAAGCAGAAGTCATCCTCCTCCCTCCCCGTAGTCTTCTGTGACAGATCCCAGAAGACTACGGGGCCATTCACAAAGTGCAGTGCTACTTGCGCATGCTAAGTGGGCACCCGGCTGTGAAGCCACAAGCCGGATGCTCACACTTAAAATGCCGGCTCCGGGGAACGAGGATGGCCGGTGAGACGGGCTGTGATTAGGACATCACTGGACCGAGGGACAGGTAAGTGTTTTTTTTTTTAAAAGTCAGCAGCTACAGTTTTCATAGCTGCCGACTTTTATTTATTTATTTATTTATTTTTTTGGTTTAACTGGAGCTCAGCTTTAGTCACCACGGGGGGTTTTTTTAATTTTGCTATATAAATGAAAAAATGCCTTTTTTTTTATATCCATATTTTTTTTAGTTTCTGCTGCAAAATTTTGCAAATAAATAATTCTATAATAATGTCTTCATAAATTTTGTCCAAAATGTATTCTGCTACATTTCTTTAGTACGAATAACGCAAATCAGTGTTTGTTATTTAGCCTGTGTGAAAGTTCTAGAGTCTACAAACTATGATCGCTGTGATTGGTCACATCGATCACATGGTACTTGGGCTAATCACAGCTGTCACAGATCGTGTTGCTGCACTCCCCACACGCGAGGCACACGAGCAGGACGACTTATGTTGCTTGATAGCTGTTACACAGCGCAGGTGTATGA